>NW_027202339.1:60000-276215 GCF_024711535.1 Dipodomys merriami
TGAGCCCAAGGGTCTACCTGAGGCTGCTTCCCTCTGCAGTTGGGGACCACAAGGCTCCTGGATGTCATGAATTTGCTGAGGGGTCAGTGGCTTGGTCCTACATACTGCCTTTATGCTCTGAATCTGTCCCCACAGAGATTGTGAATGGTTGGCTCCTTTGATCCAGGGACTCCATACCAAGGCTTGCGTTTTCTTCCTTCTTCCTTCCTTTCTTCCTTTTCTATCTCTGTAATTCCCTCCTCTCTCTCTTTCCTTTCTTTCTCTCACTCCTGGGCCTTGAACTGAGAACCTGGGTGATGTCCTTGAGCCTTTTACTCAAGGCCAACAGACTACAGCTTCAGCCACACATGTACTTCTGCTGTTTTCTTTTTGTTAGTTAGTTGGAGATAAGAGTCTTACAGGCTTTCCTGACCCGGCCTTAAGTCTCTATCCTCCCATCTCAGCCTCTTAGTAGCTAGGATGACAGGTGTGAAGCATCAGCATCCAGCTCAAACTCAAGGTTTCTTCATGTGCTGTGGAACCAGCACTGGAATCTTTCATTGTCTATGAAGCCCCGGGAGCCTGGCTCACACTGTAACTGTTTGTTGGATAAATAAATGAGCATGTTCCTACAACAATACTACAGAAAAGTCCCATCTGAAACAGGTAAGCATCCTGGTGGGGGGAAGCCTGATGTAGATCTCCCACAGTTCTCTGTCCTCCCTCTTCCAGCCCTCCTGGTTCCACTGCACTTAACTGATTTGGCTCTGAGAAGTGAGCCATGATGTACTCGCTGGATTCTGGGGCTTCTGGGATGCCTATCTTCTCAAAGAACTCTGTCCATCGGCTGACCACCTCTGTGGAACTCAATTCCCCACACAGGTGTGAACGAGGTTGCCTTGAGCTGAAGGCCTGGCTGAAGGGGCCTCCTCTTCTCCCCCTGGGGCCAGCCAGGATGGTCTACCATATCCGGCCCCCAAGATTCATGTTGCAGAGAAAGGATCCTTGAAGCATCCTGGGTTTCTGAATCTCCAAGAGTCCATTGCAGGTTCTGGGAATCATCTCTGCTCACAGCTGGCCGGCTGGGGATGGTGAAGTCACAATCTCTGCTCTCTACGATGTCTTCGACTGTGGTGGTCATCCGAGAGAGAGCAGGAATAGAGTCAACAGCTGTCAGAGAAAGGCAGTCAAGACATGACGTTCATAGCAGGAGACCATCTGGCTAGGGAACTCTACCTGTGCTGCTTTGAACGTCATTGTTTGGTGGATGAAATGGTCCATCAAATTTGACCCATAATCCCAGGTGTTAGTGGAAATTTCCAGCTTCAAGATAAAACCCTGGAAAACATGGTATTTAATTTTTCCCAATCAAAGGGTTCCAAAGTCAGCAGTCCCCTTTTCCTTCCAGACAGCCTACAGCAGGTTACAGATACTGGCATTCAGAGAGCCCTAGCTAACGTCTACAGCCTGATACCAAGCGGGCTCCGCAAGGGGAACGCACTTGCATACCACTGCCCAGCTGGAAACTGCCCAGGATGGAAATAGACTGGAGTCTGCAGGACCCAAGGGATGATTTACCACTGGTACAATGCCTCGGGAGGGAATACATGTCACCAGTAGGGGCCTGGAGCATCCTTCCCAGATGCCCATGGACACAGTCAATACCCTGGGTAAGGTTGCCTTCTCATCCTCGGTTGTAGTGAACCATGTGCCTTGTCACATCATTTGCCACTCCTTGCCTCACAACCCCTGCCCTACTCTCCCCGCATCTAGTTCCTTGATTATGTTTGGCAGACACATTCCTAACCCTTGAATTAGCTCCAACTATACACACAAGAGCAGACTGGCTAGAAGAGTACGGCTGCATTCACACTTGCCTCATGGCCTTCTGGCTGAAGACAGAAGGAGAGGTTTCCACTCTGGTCTGTAATTCACACAGGCCTCCTAGGGGAGGCCCACACAGGCCCAGCAGCTACTGTGGGCTTTAGGAAAAGGTGAAGAGGTAGGAGGAAAGGAACGTCTACTGAAAATTTCCCCAAAGGAGCCATGAAACAGTGAAGGAGGAAACAAATTATGGCTGGACTCATACTTGGCATTGATGAAAAAAGAAGAACATACACACACACACACACACACACACACACACACACACACACACACACACACACACATACACATAAAACGCTTTTGCTCTTTTTAGACACAATGACTTAAATATGTTTTCATTGTTCTCCCTGCTCTCTGAACACACACACACACACACACACATACACACACACACACACACACACACACACACACAAACGCACACACAAATAGACTCAGCAGTGTCTCTCCTGAGTTTGTTGGTTCCTCCTCTGGAACAAGGTACAAGCTGGAGTACAGGGATTCCCTTGTCAAAATAGTGGCTCCCACCCATAGGAGCACCGCTCTAATAACGCAGAACAACTCTGCCTCTCCCTTTCTCAAGGGCCAGACCCTTTTCCTTGGGAACAACCAGCATTTACTCCCCATTCACCAAAATCCCAGGCCAGCACGCTGTGTGAAGGTGTCCTGAGATAGGTGGCTCCTCAGACCCAGGACTGAAAACAAGCAAGGGGTCACAGTGTCCCAGAGGGGTGTCTGACCTGGGGTGGGGGCAGTGTTGGGAAATGCATGGGGTCCTAAAGGCTACATACATGGACAGACTCCATACTTCCACCCTAGATGCTCCTGGGTGACTTGGTGGATTCTTGTGAAGAACTAGGAGAGCAGATCGACTGTGAGCCAGCAGATGCTGGGAGAGCTGGGAAATGTGATCACCCTGTGAGAACTGTTGACAGCTAATGTGGGGGGGACAGGTCAGGTATATGTGTGTCGGAGGGGGTGTGTTCTTCCCAGATATTCACCTTCTATCTGACTCCAAGAGCCCTCACATAACTAGTGGGCTCTTCTGGGACCCTCCTCAGGTGAAATTGTGACTGAGCACAGAAGACAAGGGCTCACACAGCAAGGAGGGCCTATCTTTTGCGTCCAACACCCACCACCCTCAGCAAAAAGGAAAAGACCCAAGAAGGCAGGTGTGGAGGTGCTGTTCCCCACCTCTGACTAAAGCCACCAGGTTCCCAACAGGGAGAGGAAGGGTGCAGATGCGCGGCTGTGTGGCTCTCACTGCTCCAGGCCAGGAGCTCTGTGGTGACCCTTCCTCACCCATTCCTGCATCTCCCCATTTCCTGGTACATGGGTTACTAGGGATGGGGGTGGGATCCCCGGGTCAACACCCACTCCCACACTCCAACCCTGGGGCACATTTGTAGCAGGGACATGACAGACTGTGGGGCATGGAGCAGGCAATAGCAGGACAGGAGAGGGGAGGCAGGAGGGGCGGGTCCATGTCAGCAGGATTGGGGCATTTGGCAGGAAGGTTCCCAGGGCACAGGCCCATGGGGCAGCCACTCGTGTACTACTGGGAGAAGCTGTAGGCAGCGGCTCTGGGTACATGCAGGCCCGGAGTCCTAGGACCAGGATCAGAGACCTGGTGGGGGCTGCAAGCAGGCCAGGGGGGTGCCATCTCTGCTGGGCGACTTCAAGAGGAACCGTGGGTGCGAGCCGAAAACACCATGTTTGAAACGCGATGCTGCAGGTAGTAGGCAGGCTCGCGTCTGCGGGGACATGTCGGGGCTGCACATGGCCTCTGCACCTCCTCATCAGCCAACACTGTGCCAGCCTCAGCCATCTCCACTGCCGTGCTCCCTGCGCAGGGACCTCAGACTCAGGCCTATCATGGCCACCACACCTACGAGTGGCTGCCTGTGGCAATG
The DNA here is from genome assembly GCF_024711535.1 of Dipodomys merriami. Classification (NCBI taxonomy): domain Eukaryota; kingdom Metazoa; phylum Chordata; class Mammalia; order Rodentia; family Heteromyidae; genus Dipodomys; species Dipodomys merriami. The sequence continues at coordinate 63,780 of NW_027202339.1, forward strand.
TGCCTGCTGCACGAGCTCCACATGCTCTGTGCTCCCCTCCAGGACCTCGCTAAGATTTGGGAGGTCACCAGCTGATAAAGCTGCTTGACCTTGTGTGTGTGCTCACTCTTCGATCTGCTCTCTCTCTCTGCCCCCACTCCTCTCCTGGGCTGCCTTACCCCCATGGGGTGCACCGTCCAGCGCTGTGAACACAGTGTCCTTTGGGTCCTACCCCTCTTCCCCTTGTCCCCGCCCCCTTCCCCTTGGCCCAGTCCCCCACCCCTGCTGCATGCCCAGCCCTGACTGGGCCCTAAGGCTTCCAGTCCACGTGATTGTTGCCTCATCTCAGATCATCACTCCTCCCTAACCCCAGTACCTGCCTGGGGGATCGAATCTCCCCTCAGACCCACCACTGGAGCAGACTCTCCTCCTTCCCCCTCCACTCTACACACCAAGCAGGTGTACAGTGACCCGTGTGTTTGTGTGTGTGTGTGTGTGTGTGTGTGTGTGTGTGTGTGTGATTGTTGGGGATAACTGCCTCTCAAGGACTCAGAACATAGCACCCTTTGAGATGACTCAGTACACAACACATTTCTAAAAACAGCACAAAGCACCCTGTGTATAGGACTCAGCACACAGCTCCCTTTTAATGACTCAGCATATAGTACCCTGTGTAGAGGACTCAGCACAGAGCTCTCTTTAAATGAGGGAGTCAATAGCCAACAGTGTAAAGGACTCAGCACATGGCATGCTATGAAAATCTCAAGCACACAGCACTCTTTCCCAGGGACTTAGAACATAGCATCCTGTGTTAAGACACACGCAGCTCCCTTTGAAGGACTGAGTACATTGCACCCTGTGTAAAGCACTCAGTGCTTTACAGCACCCTTCAAAAAACTTAGCAGATAGCACAATTTTGAAAGACTCAGCACATTACTACAGTGTGGAAGAACTCAGTACATACCACACTGTTGAAGGACTCAGCCCAGAGACAGTACAGAGCACTCTATTTTAAGGTCTTGGCACAAAGCACTTGAAAAATTCACCTCCTCCCTCACTTCTCAAGGGCTCAGCACATAACAGCACCCTTTGGGGTGAATTGGCACACTGCATCTTTTGAAGGACTCAGCATATAGAATGTTGTGTAATGGATTGAGCACACAGTACATTTTGAAAAGCCCAGCATGGCCCACTCTTCTCAGGGACTCAGCACATAGCAACCTTTGGGATGACTCAGAAAACAGTACCTTTTTGAGGACTCAGCACAAAATTCCATGTGGGAAAGCCTCAGCAAACAGCATCCTGTGAACTACTCAGCATATAGCTGTATGTTACAAATTCAGCTGTCATTAGAATTAGGGTGCTTTCTTTTTTATCACCATTCTTCAGAAACACTTCACAAATCCTACAAGTTTACTTTAGCCAACCTGTGTTTTATGGGGGAGGGTCAGCTGGGGGTCTTGAACTCAAAGTTTGGGGTCCCTGTCCCTGAGCTCTTTGGATCAATGCTAGAGTTCTAGCACTTTGACCCACAGCTCCAATTTTGTTTTTGGGGGGTTGTTCTTTGACAGGTCTTATGGTGATCAGGAAGGCCAAGTTGGGGTGTCTGTGGGCAAAGGCTCTTAACTTGGCCAGGAGCTGACCTCTCCCTTACTTGTGCCCTTGGAGCCGGGCCTCCTGGAGCTCTCTTGGCCTAGGATGGAACAGACCTGCTCTGGCATCAGTACCTAGGGTGAGCAAAAGTCAGCTTGGCCCTGGTTACTTCCCCCAATTGAACTCTAGAGTAGGATGGCACAGCCTCTCATATTCCATGTCTGGCTAGCAGGGGGCAGGAATTGCCCACCATAGGGATTGTACCTGTGAGTTCTGTTTACTCTTGTTTACCTGGGGCCCCATCATGCTTCCAAGCCACCCTGGACAGGAAAGTCCTTGAGACTCTTACCTACAATTAACCATCAAAAAGCAAGTGGGACTGTGGCTCAAGTGGCAGAGCACTAGGCTTTACCAAGAAAACTCAGGGATAGAGCCTAGGCCCTGAGTTCTCACACAGACACAGACACAGACACAGACACAGACAGACACAGGCACAGACACAGACACAGACAGACACAGGCACAGACACAGACACAGACAGACACAGGCACAGACACAGACATAGACACACACAGACACACACAGACACACACAGACACACACACACACACACACACACACACACACACACACACACCACATGCATGCAAAATCAGAGATTTCTACACTGCAATCTTCAGGTATTCTTTACCTATTCCCCACTAAGCCTGGTGGCTGTTGGCCTAGGTGTTTGATGCACACAACCCCATCTGGCGTCTTTAATTGTGGAGAACAGAATGGCTAGAAGGTCAGTCTTCCTCCATCACAGCTCCTTATTTGGGTCATGGTCTACCCAGGCCCTTTGGGACTCTTTTTACAGACTCGACCAGATGTCTTCAAAAGGCATCACAAGCTGGGCACTGGGGGCTCTTACCTGTCATCCTAGATACTCAGGAAGCTGAAATCTGGAGGATCATGGTGCCAAGTCAGCTTGGGCAGGAAAGTGTGTGAGACTCTTATCTTCGATGAAACATCAGAAAACACTCAACTGGTAGAGTGCCAGCCTTAACCAAAAAGAGCTCAGGGACAGAGGCCAGGCCCTGAGTTCAAACCCCATGACTGGAAGAACAAATCTTTGTTGGAGGCTTTTCTTCCACTTGAAAACAATTTATTGTTTGAGATAAGCATCACATGGGTCTCTTCCCTGGCCACCAATGGGCTATTAGATGTCCCTTGAATTTGGGCTGCTTCCCGGCAGCCTCTGCCCTACCTGACCTGCAGTTTACCCTTCCCATCACCTGGCAGATGGAGGCCTGACAGAAGGCTGCCTGACCACCTATTTCTGGTGGCTGCCGTGTCTTTTGAGAATCATTATGTCATATAGAGAGTCATAATCCACATGGGTCTACAGAAGAAAGAAAGCGAGCACTCCTTGACCAAGCCCGCCAGTTGTAGGCAGCTCTGGATGTGGGACATCTGTTGCAGGATGTGCTCCATAGGGGAGTCATCTACAGAGTCGGGAACCCAGACCTCTCCTCTGGCAGTTTCCAAGCTGTCTTGAAGTTGCAATTTTTCAAAACCGTTCTGCTCCTCCCTCATTTTGCCCACTGCAGAGCCTGAGGCATCTGAAGCACCTGCGGTGGTGGGGGCTCATCCTGTGCTGGCATCTGGAGCCCTCTATCCACTCCTTCCCCTGCAAGAAGGGACAGCAGCTCCCCCAGCTCTCTTTTCTCCATCTTCTCTTGGGAGAGCCAGCACATGCGCTTGACTTTCTCCTGACACAGTTCATCCAGGATGAACATCTGCTCTTTACATGCCATGAGGGACTCCAAGACAGTGCAGATGTGTGCCAACAGCTGGCTGCATCAATGGCGGTGCTCATCCGCTGGACTATGGAAGTACAGGTCATCATGCAGGTCATGGATGAAGCAGATTTTGTTCTCCGATGCCCGAATATCCCACTTCCCATCCCCACGCCTGCTCTGGTGGCAGCTCATGGGGCGGGAGGCCTGTGGCTCCACCTCTGTCTGCCACTGAGCTGCTGTGTTTGCCGGGCACCTTCAAAGGGGTCACCACTCCTGCAGTGGGAGTTTCCCCCTGTGGACTCAGCCTCTGAGAGTGTTCGCAGAGCCACATCCCTCTAGGTCTGGAGCACCTATCCATCCTCTGAGATGCTCAATTTGTGGAGGCGTAACCTCCTCAACTTTTGCTTCTCCAGGGTTCACAACCTAAGTTGTCGTGCAAGACAATGGCTTCCCCAATATCCCGCCATTAAAAAAAAATAGCCCCCAGGTTTGCAATTGTACCATTTTTTCTGCCAGGCCTGGTATTTGAACTCAAGGTCTGGGTAAATATTCAGCACTGTGAGAGAAGGGAATCTGACCATGCTTGAAGACAAGAAAGTCAGGCCTGTTCCCTAGGCCTGAATTCAAACTTCAGGCTGGGAAAACATACCCTTTATATCCATTTTAAACATAGGATTTATACCTCCATGCAGATATTCAGTCCATACTGTGTTTGGTGTAGTTATTCATTTTATTTCTTGTTTTATTTGTTTATTTACCATTTATTTTATTGACTCTGATGACACCGCTAACATTTATTACATTGTTTACATACTATCACACAGCATCCAGATTTGTAGATATGATATCCATCATGCCTGACACTCAGGACGCTCCCAGAAAAGGAAAACATGTGTCACACTGGTCTTCTTTCTCCAAGATTAAATTTTTGCAGTGCTCGGATCTGAAGTCAGGACCTAGCAGGCCCAATTCATGAATGGATGAGTGTGAGCACAGCAACCTCTAGCCAATGAAGCTATCAGATGGATCCCAAGTGCTGAGATCCAGCCCCAGTTTTGGCCAAAACAGTGATACATGGATAAGCAGATGATGGTATACAAATAAATACATATTGGAAAGGAGCTCCAGATCTGTCTGTTTAGGATTGAATGAAACCTATTGTGATGTTCCTACCAACTCTTAGTCATTTATTATACTGCCATTGAAGTAATATTATTCTTTTCATGTTCAATAAACTATTAATTAAGATCAATCCGCATGATAGGATTATTGCATCCAATTTTAGACTAGACTGAAACATGAAGTACTCTTTCAATAGGTATTCCTATGCACAGGAATGAGTCTCTTGTAACATCCTTCCATTGGTAGATGTCAGGACCTGGATTTGAACCCAGGGCCTATGTTGACAGGTAGGCCTATGGCTTCCCTGATAGTCCACCAGCCTTCAGCAATGGCTGGTCAGGTCCAATTGTAGCTGTGTCATTCAGACCGAGGATGGTCACCTTGCAAAGAAAAAAATGTAAACCCCCAGCTCTATGCAGCTCACCACTCTTTGTGGTATCCTACTTTTTTTTTCTTCGTGCAAGCGCTCTGGGCCTAAGAGCCCAAGACCGGCTATAGGTCCAAAAGTTGTACCCCAGCCTAGAGCGATCGAAGCTGAGGCAGGGTTGCACGACCTGAGTTCAAACCCCATGTTGGCAAAATAAAGAATAAATTAAAAAATTAATTAATCATTTAACTAAAATAAAAAACAAAGCTCCCTGGTTTGGAATTTCTACTAGTTTTCTTTCCTAGCCTTGGATTTGAACTCAGGGTCTTGGTAAATATGTCACAATGTGAGGGAAAGTGCAGAGTTGCCACTACTTGAGATCAAACCCTGTGCAAAGCCAAAAATAAAAAAAAAATTGTTACTGAGATCGGCAGGGGGAGTAGATGTGGAGATGGGAGGGAAGGGATGTTATGGGGAAAACAAAGGAGGAGGCAACAATGTTCAATAGGAAATATACTCATTACCTTGCTCATTTAACTATAACCCATCTGTATAATATTTTTACAATAAAAAATGAAATAAGTCATGCTCAGAGAAGCATTTTGGGGGTAAGGGAAAAATGTCTGAATAGATGTACAAAATTCTACACTGCTATTTTTTAATGTTCAGTATGGAACTGAATAAGCATAACTGCTTGATTAAAAAAATTAAGTCACTGTCTTGGAACTGGGGACTATTTCCAGCATTGGTGGGATTTGATCTCACATTCCAGGTAACTCTTTTGCACTACGGATGAACGCAAAGCTCACTGTCCTGGAGGAAAAGAAATTCAGGCTAGAGTTCTGAATGAAGGATCTGCAATGGAAAAAATATTTCTATATATGTGTAATATATGATATATTTACATACGTATGTTTATTACATATTATGATTTTTATTGATTTTTGTATTTATTTTATCTTATACATTTTATAGTTTATTGAATTTAGAATTATTATACACATAATATTTATTATGTTTTGTACATCTATTATGAAATTATACAAAATAAATTAGGTCATTGACTCGTTTTTCATTAATACTTTATTAAGTGTTGAAACATCATACATAATTAAATGGAGGCATTAGTCACAGTCATCACATGTTTAGAGTCTCTCCCAAATGTGAGCTTTGCCTTATTTATCTTTTGACAACTTCCTCAGGGATTTCTTTAGATGATTTATACTCAGAAGCTTTTTCTTTTTTTTTTTTTTAATTGTATTTTATTTTATTTGAGAACATACTGTACAGGGGGGCTACAATTACATGGGCAGGATAATGCATACATTTCTTACCAAGCATTGCAGCCTCCTCCTTTGTTTACCCTTCACTTCCCTTCCCCGCCTCCCCCCTCCCCCCACCCAATTTTACCCCCCTCCCCCCCCCACACCGACATTGTAAAGCTGGTTTTGACATGACATTTTTTACTTCTCATTGTTGCAACAGGTCCACCTGAATCCTTAAACGACTTGTTTGTCCCCATCTCCTCCACATGTTATACTGACATCAAATATAGTGAAAGCGGGGGTTACACTGTGGGGGAGGGACATACAAAGCAACAAAGAAATAATCTTATAAATGCGTTAGAAACACATGCATGAAAGAAACGAAAACATTAAAATACATATTTAAGGGTTCATTTTCCTAACATCACATTATCTGACCTTTTCCGCTTGACTCATACCTATACTAGATATTGCAAATAAGGGAAACCATGGGACCTATGCTTCTTTGGGCCTGGCTTACTTCACTTAATATAATTTTTTCCAAACCTTTCCATTTCCTAACAAATGGGGAAATGTCATTCTTTCTGATGGAGGCATAGAATTCCATTGTGTATATATACCACATTTTCTTGATCCATTCATCTACTGAGGGGCATCTGGGTTGGTTCCATATCTTAGCTATGGTAAATAATGCTGCAATAAACATAGTTGTGCTGGTAGCTTTAGTGTGGTCTTGTTTGTAAACATTTGGGTAAATGCCCAAAAGTGGGATTGCTGGATCATAGAGGAGATCTATGTGAAGTCTTTTGAGGAACCTCCATACTGCTTTCCAAAGTGGTTGAACAAGTTTACATTCCCACCAACAATGAAGTAAGGTTCCTTTCTGTCCACATCCCCTCCAGCATCTGTTGTTGTTAGAGTTCTTGATTTTTGCTGTTCTAACTGGAGTGAGGTGATATCTCAATGTTGTTTTGATTTGCATTTCTTTTATGGCTAGGGATGTTGAACATTTCTTCATGTGTCTATTGGCCATCCTTGTTTCTTCTTCAGAGAAGCTTCTCTTTAAGTCTTTCGCCCACTTATTTATTGGGCAGTTGATTCTTTGAGGATTTGTTGTTGGGGGATTTATACTCAGAAGCTTTTTCTTAAGGATAGGCAAGTTGTGGGATAAAATTGTAAGGGTGGGGGTGGGAATGTGGCTTAGTGGTATAGAGCTTGCTCAGCATGCATGAATGCCAGCGTTTGAATCCTCAGTGCCACATATTCAGAAAAACCTAGAAGCTGTGGAGTGGCTCAAGTGATGGAACGCTAGAATTGAGAAAAAGAAGCTCAGAGACAGTACCCAGGCCCTTAGAACAAGGCCCAGGACTGTGTGAAACAATAGGGCAGATGCCAGTGGCTCACAACTGGAAACCTAGCTTCTCAGGAAGCTGAGATCTGAAGACCACAGTTCAAATACAGCCTAGGCAAGGAAAGTCTGTTAGACTCTTATCTCCAATGAACCACAAAAAGACCACATGTGGCGCTATGACTCAAGTGGTAGAGTGTTCACCTTGAGCTGATGGGCTCAGGGACATTGCCCAGGTTTGATTTTGAGACACACAACTGGAAAAAGTGACGGTCAATCAAATTACTTTTCCTATTTGCTGATTAGGAGAACATGCTCTGGAAATGAACGCTGAGGTACACCAGAATTGGAGTCAGAGCTCCAGGTTCAAGTGTAGTACATCCATATGCCCAGCCTCTTAGACTCTAGCATTACAACATTGTGTCCTACAGGGTTCTGAAATGTCCATTGTTGAAAGACTTAATATGCTCCCCAAGCCCTTTGTGATAAGCAGTTGACTTGTATTGTCAATATCATTACAATTATGAACCTAGCACAGCACCAGTACCTCACACCTGTCATCCTACCTCAGGAGGCTGAGGTCTGAAGATCACAGGGTGAAGCCAGCCAGGGCAGGAAAGTCTATGACACTGACACTCTTACTTCCACTGCTGAAATGTCAGAAGTTCAAGAGTTTCCTGTATTTCCCTTGGTGATAAAATGCTTGCACTCTAAATGTTCTCTCTATTACTTGAGCCACAGAACAAATTCTGGCTTTTTCTGTGTATGTGCTACTGAGGAATCGAACCCAGGGCTTCTTGCATGTAGGCAAGAACTCTCTCAGTTATCCACATTCCCAGCCTCCTCATTTTTTTTTTAAATGGTAGTTTTTACATAAGTATGCTACCATTTTATGTTCCCAAGGTTAATTTTCTGAATATCGGTTACTTCTAAGAAACCTCATCTTCTCTTTCCCTGCCTGGTTTGTGCTGTTTCTGCATTGGCCTCATTATAAAATGTAAATAAAGGCTGCTGAGGGTGATCTGCTTTAGCTGGATGGCTGCACAGATTGTTCTGTATGTCTGTTTGTTGCCAGTTCCAGACCTTGAACTCAGGATCTGGGCACAGTCGATGAGCTGCTTTTGCTTAAGGCTAGCTCTCTACAACTGGAGCCATATGGCCATACTTCTGGCTTGTTGGCACTGAAGTAGGAAAGGGGGCTCAAGGACTTTTCTGCCTAAGGTGACTTTGACCATGATCCTCCTATCACAGCCTTGTAAGTATCAAGGAGGAATGCTGAGAGCCACTTGTGCCTGCCTAATCACTGGTGTTGATGATGTTCTTGGACAGACAGGTGAGTTCCCTATCCTCAGGTTTAAGTGGTGGGAGCTGGAGCCCATAGTTCGAATCCTGATCCTGCCACCTTAAAATGGCAGGAGATCCTAAGTAACTCATTCCTATCCATATGAATACCAATGGAATGTGATGTTTGTCATGATTGAATGGGCAATCCTTGAATCATTCTAGGATAAAATCATACACAATTATATTATAGGACACTGATCGATTTTAATTAATAACTTATGAAGGATTTAAACAATCACATTCATTAAATAGAGGCAAAATGAAATACCTATGAATTGGGCATCACATAGTATAGAGATGCCATTTTTTATTCCAGTGCTTTCTTTAGTTAATCGGAATGTAGTTTAGTATAGGAATCTAGGATATATTAGACCTGACCAGAAAATCAATTATTCATTTTATCAGAAATGCTTATAGCGAATTGTAGAGGTAAATTCAAATTACGTATATTTGAAGGCAATGCTTGGTTAGTCCTCTTTTCACATTTCCCATTCCCTTCATGAGAATAATACACATTTTAAGGAAATACTTAGAATGTTTTGGAGAGATAGGTTGATTTTAAACCAATGAGGTAATCTATGATGCATAATGTTACTTTATATCTAGAAAATCTAAATTCTTACTTTATCATTTTCCTTAGGCTTTATATTCAGATTTAATCTCTGATGGGTGACAAAGATTTAAACAGTTTTTAACAGTGGCTAAATTTAGGTTGAGGAATTTAGGTACAATGATACTCATGCAGACAGGCCTCATCAATCATGAGACCCTGATATCCAAATGTTAACCAATGCTTATTGTTGCCATGCTTATGAGATTTAGTGTATTATAAACAGTGGCTATTAGAATTTTTTTTGTAATCAACACCATTTCATGGGTTAGGAAGTACAGTGAAACATTACACTCAGAACAAAATTTAAGGAGGCATCCAAAATTAGTTACCAAGATTTACAACATTTAACACAATGTTTTTTTTAAAAAGCAAGCTAAATGAAATAATTAATGAAAAAAATCAACATTTACAATAAATACAGAATCAGTATCACTGATTTTTCTTTTTTATTGTGAAAATACTATACAGAGGGTTTACAATTACATGGGTAAATAATGAGTACATTTCTTATCAAACATTGTAGCCTCCTCCTTTGTTTTCCCTTCCTATCCCTTCCCATTCTCCTCCCGCATCCCCATCTTCCCCCCCCCCAAAGTTGTAAAGTTCATTTTTGACATAACGACTTGTATATCTCATTGTTGAAATGGATCCACCACTATGCCTATTTAAACGATTTGTTTTTTCCCTTCCCCTCCACAAATTATACCGACATCAAATACTGTGAAAGCACAGGTTATACAGTGGGAGAGGGACATACAAACAAGAGAGAAATCATCTTATAAATGTGTTAGAAAAAATCGCATTAAAGAAAAAAAAACATTTGAATATATATCTTAGGGGTCATTTCCCTAACATCAACTTATCTGACCTTTTCTGCTTGACTCAGATATATTCTAGTTATTGCAAATAGGGGAAACTATAGGACATATGTTTCTTTGGGCCTGGCTTACTTCACTTAATATCATTTTTTCCAAGTTTTTCCATTTCCTAACAAATGGGGCAATGTCATTCTTTCTGATGGAGGCATAGAATTTCATTGTGTATATATACCACATTTTCTTGATACATTCATCTACTGAGGGACATCTGGGTTAGTTCCATATCCTAGCTATGGTCAATAAGGCTGCAATGAACATAGTCATGCTGGTAGCTTTAGTGTGGTCTTGTCTGTGAATATTTGGGTAAATGCCCAAAAGTGGGATTGCTGGGTTATAGGGGAGCTCTATGTGGAGTTTTTGAGGACCCTCCATACTGCTTTCCAAAGTGGTTGAACAAGTTTACACTTCCACCAACAATGCATTAAGTTTCCCTTGTGTCCACATCCTGTCCAACATCTCTTGTTACTAGAGTTCTTGATTATAGCCATTCTAATTGGGGTAAAGTGGTATCTCAATTTTAACCCAGTTGCAATACGGCTTACATGATGACTTTTCTGGTTATATGTTTAGTTAGGTCTTGATATTTAGTTGGGGAAGTTATGTTCTTTCATATATTTATTTGTCAGATCAAAGAGGAAATGAATTACTTGCCAGAGTCAACATTCCGCTACTTTGCCAAAGTTTCAAATAAGCTCGAGTAACTTGGGTCTTTTTCTGGATCTAAATAAATAGGTGTGCAATTTTTTCAGTGCTAGAAAGATTTTGACCATCATTTATTGAACTAGAATTTTCCAGTAACTACTTCTCTCTTTTCATGAGATTTTTTTAAAATTCATTTATATCATGTGTTGAAGTTTTCCTTTAGATAACCCACAATCAGTCTTCTACAAAGTGTAATTTGGAGTAGTTTAAAATTATGTAGACTCAAGTACACTGTTCAGATTGTGTTAGTTGCATATTTTTTCTTGTTATAGCAGTAGGTATTAGTTTTCAATATGGATATTATTGGACCTATTCATAGCATTTCTCAATTTTTAAAGTATGTCATGATTTCGTTATTTTATTCTTTTAAATATGTGCAGATCTCACTCCACATACAGTTACATTTGTTTTAAACAATTTTATCCATTTAAGGGATTTGCTATATTAGGTTCATCTAGACTAATTTAATTACAAATTAACACAACCGTATTTCTGAGACACAGTTATCTTTATTGCTCTTCTCTAAGTTAACATGTTTTTGAGTTATTTGTGTTTTCCAAAAAAACCCTACACAACAGGGTTTTGTTCCTGGGGGAGTTCTACTTTGTTGGTTGTTTTTCCAGTTGTGGTGACATCAACATATGTGTGCATTTTATTTCAATTTTTTTGTGTCTATATTTTGTTTTATATAACAGAAAGTACAAAAAGAATCAGTGATTGAGAACTTTTCCAAATAGAATTCTAAGAGAGACACTTGAAGCTTTGTGACAACTGGGAATTGGCAGGTCATCAAAGAGGAGGGGTTAGCAGAATAACAGACACATTGTTTGACATGATTTTAATTTTTCCTCCTCTTGCCTCACTATTTCTAATAGTATTACTTCAAAGTCTTTAGTGGAAAGAAAATAATTTTGTCTGTATGAACTCAGAATTTTTGGTTCAGTTGGGACACACTACACATTCATATGTCATTTTAACTTTAAAATCTTCTTTCCTTCGTTTAAAATCACAGATGTGAATTTATAAGGCTAAAATAGCATCTACTAATTCATATGAAATGTTTCACTTCACACTATATATAATATAGACTCTAACAATAATAGTGAGTAATATAGTATATAATAATTGACTTTGTGGAAAGTCAATTACATTGGATTTTTGTAAGATACTTAGTAATAATGAAACTTATATTTGATTCTATTAAAAAACTCACAGTTACATCTAAACTAATGCTGAAAAAGTAAGATTGTTTCTTGGAAAAAGCCAGAAGTTTCAATAAGCTTGCTTTTTTAAAATTGTCTTGGATCTGGGCTTTGTTGACTCATGCCTATAATCCTAGCTACCCCAAAGTCTGAGATCTGAGGATAGTGGTTCAAAGCTTGTGCAGAAAAGTCTGTGAGACTCTTATCTCCAATATAACTCTTGAAAAATTGAAATGGCACTGTGGCTCAAGTGGTATAGTGGTATCCTTGAACTGAAGAGCTGAGGGACAGTGCCAAGGCTCAGAGTTCAAGTCCCATGACCGACCAAAAAATTGACATATATTTTTACTTTATTATTTCATGATTTTTTATTGTAAAAATACATACAGAGGGTTGACAATTATATGAATACCGTAATGAGTACATTTCTTGTCAATCATCGTTGCCTCCTCCTTTGTTTCCCCTTCCCATCCCTTCCCATCTACCCCTCTGCACCCCCCTCACTCCACGCCAAAGTTATAAAGATTGGTTATCAACATAACGACTTGTACATGTTATTGTTGCAATGGGTCATCCTGTATCTCAATTGTTTTTTCCCTTCCCCTCCCCAAATTATACCAACGTCAAATAGACTGAAAACAGGGGTTATACCTTGGAGTAGGAACATTCAAAGCAACAGAGAAATCATCTTTTAAATATGCTAGAAACCATAGCAAGAAAGAAAAACAATTTGAGTCCTTACCATGGGGTTCATTTCGCCTAACATCAACTTATGTGACCGTTTATGCTTGTCTCAGACATAAATTAGTTATTGCAAATAAGGGAAACTATGGGACCTATATTTCTTTGTGTCTGGCTTACTTCATTTAATTTAATTTTTCCAAGTCTTTCCATTTCCTAACAAATGTGGCAATTCATTCTTTCTGATGGAGGCATAGAATTTCATTGTTTATATATACCATATTTTCTTGATCCATTCATCTACTGAGGGGCATCGGGGTTGGTTCCATATCTTAACTATGGTAAATAATGCTGCAATGAACATAATTGTGCTGGTAGCTTTAGTATGTTCTTGTTTTTGATTGCTTGGGTAAATGCCCAAAAGTGGGATTGCTGGGTCATCAAGGAGCTCTATGTGGAGTCTTTTGAGGAATCTCCATACAACTTTCCAAAGTGATTGAACAAGTTTACAATCTCACGAACATCCCATCCAGCTTCTGGTGTTATTAGAGTTCTTGATAATAGCCATTCTAACTGGAGTGATGTTATATTTCAGTGTTCTTTAGATTTGCATTTCTTTTATGGCTCCGGAGGTTGAGCATTTCTTCATGTGTCTATTGGCGATCCTATTTTCCTCTTCGGCGAAAATTCTCTGTAAGTCTTTAGCCTACTTATTTTTTGGGCAGTGGTTTCTTTGAGGATTTGTTGTTGGGCGATTTAATTTTTTGAGTTCCAGGTGTATTTTAGATATGAGACCCTTGTCCCTTTTATGGCTAGTGAAGATCTTCTAATACGTGGGCTTTCTATTGATCTTGCGAGCTTTGTCCTTTGCCATGCAAAAGCTCTGTAATTTCATACAATCCCATTTGTCCAACCTTTCTTTGATTTGTTGTATTCATGGGTCTCGATTAAGAAAATTTATTCCTTTTCCAAGGATACCTAGAGTATCTCCTATTTTGTCCTGTAATGTTTTTAGTGTGTCTGCTTTGACTCCGAGGTCTTGAATCCATTTGGAATTGATTCTGGTGCAGGGTGATATATAAGGATCTAGCTTTAGTTTTCTACAAATGATTAACCAACTTTGCAAACATTATTTACTGAAGAGGCTGTCTTTCTTCCATTCTATTTTTTAGGTCCCTTCTCGAAGATTAGGTGGCTATAGGTCTGTGTGTTCATTTTCTGGGTTTCCAATTCTATTCCATTGGTCCTGAGGTCTGTTTTTGTGCAAGTACCAAGCTGTTTTGATTACTATAGTTTTGTAGTACAGTTTGAAATTTGGTTTTGATATTCCTTCAGCACTATTGTTTCTGTTGAGGATTGTTTTTGCTATTCGGGGTCCTTTATTGTTCCATATGAATTTTTGGATTGCCTCTTCTATTTCCTTGAAGAATGAGGTTGGAATATGGATAAGTATCACATTAATTGATAGATAGCCTTGTTAGATAGCCTTGGGAAGTATTACAATTTTCATCATTTTGATCTTTCTAATCCAGGAGCATGGGAGTTTTTGCCACTTTCTAAATTCAGTTTTGATTTCCTTTTTCAGGTTTTTAAGGTTTTCATCAAAAAGGTCCTTCACTTCTTTGATTAAGTTAATTCCTAGGTATTTTATTTTTGTGGGGTATTATGAATGGAGTTGTTTTCCTAATTTCAGCCACGCTTTTCTCATTTTTGGCATACAGAAAAGTCATTTATTTCTGAGAGTTAATTTTATACCCTGCTACTTTGCCAAAGTTTTGAATCAGCGTGAGTAATTTCTGAGTGGGTCCATGGGATTCTTTAAATACAAGATCATGTCATCTCGAAGAGGGAGAATTTTACTTCATCTTTCCCTATTTGGATCCCATTTTTATTTGCATCCTATTGCTGTAGATAGTCATTCTAATACTAGATTGAAGAGAAGTGGACAGAGTGGACATCCTTGTCTCCTATCTGAGTTAAGAGAAAATTGATTCAATTTTTCATCATTAAGTATAATGCTGGCTGTAGGTTTGCCATATACAGCCTTTATTGTATTGAGGAATGTTCTCTGGATTCATAGTTTTTCCAGAGCCTTCTTTATAAAGGGGTGTTGGATCTTGTCTAATGCTTTTTCTGCATCTATTGAGATAACCATGTGGTTCTCATCCTTGCACTTGTTGATGTAGTGAGTTACATTAATTGATTTACATATATTTAATCAGCTTTGCATCACTGAAGTAAATACTGATTGATCGTTGTGTATGATTTTTGGATGAAATATTGAAGTCGATTGGACAAAATTTTCTTGAGGTGTTTTACATCAATGCTCATCAAAAATTGGGTTTATACTTCTCTTTCTTTGATGAGTTCTTGCCTGGCTATGGGATGAAGATTATGATGGCTTCATAGAAAGAATTCTGTAGTGAACTTTCTCTGTCAATTTCATTGAAGAGTTTTTGGAGAATTGGTGTGAGCTCTGCTTTGAAGGCCTTGTAGATTTCCTTTGTAAATCCATCTGGTCCTGGGCTTATCTTAGATGGGAAGTTTCTTATTGGTCTTTCTATTCTATGCTTGATATGGTCATGTTACTTGATTTATCTCATCTTGGTTGAGTTTCTGCAAGTCAATATTAGCTAGGAAAATGTCCATTTCTGTCAGGTTCTCAAACTTATTAGCATAATGGTTTGAGAAGTATGCCCTTATACTGTTCTGAATATTGGTTGTTTCTGTGGTGATGTTTCCATTCTCATCTTTGAGCTTTTTTGGGTCTCTTGTCTTCTTTGTCTGTTAAGAATTGCTAAGGGTCTATCAATATTGTTAAATTTTTCGAAGAACCAATTCTTTGTTTTGTTGATTCTTTATATGGTGTTTTTGGATTCTAATTCATTTCATTCTGATTTAATTTTAATTATTTCTTTCCATTTCTTGGATTGGGGTTTATCTTACTGGTCTTTTTTAAGGAGGTTCAGATGTCTTATTAAATTGTTAGTTTCAGATCTCTCTAATTTATTGATATAGGAACTCACAGCCATAAATTTGCTTCTCTGTACTGCCTATGCTGTGTCCCAGAGGAGCTGGTAATTTGTGTGTTCATTTTTGTTGAATATCATGAACATTTGTATGCATTTCCTTTCTAATCTCTTCCATGATCCATTTTTGATTCAACAGTTTGTTGTTCAACCTCCATGTGTTACAGGACTTCAGTTGTGGCCTTTGCTGTTGAGTTGTAATTTTATTCCCTTGAATGCAGTTTCTCGCCCTTTACTGTGGTTTTGTTGGTTTTCTATGTGTAGGACATCTTTAAGTATCTTTTGTACAGCTGGTTTGGTGGAGATATCTTGCTTCAATTTTTCTTTGCAATGGACTGTTTTTATTTGACCTTTGGTTATGAAGGAGGGTTTAGCTGGGATCAGTATTCTTGGCTGATACTTATTTATCTTTAGGGCATGGCATACTTGATGCCAGGCTCTTGCTTTATTCATCTCTGCTGAGAAATCTGACGTTATTCTAATTGTTTTTCCTTTAGAGGCGATTGATCTGTTCTCCTTGACATCTTTAAGGATCCTTTCCTTGCTCTGAATTGATCCTGTGCAGATTACAATGTGACGGTGGGATATTCTGTTCCGGGCTGGTCTATAGGGGGTTCTAATAGCTTCTTGTATCTGAATAGGCCTATCTTTGCCTGTTTGGGAAGTTCTCTGCTAGGATTCTGTTAAATAAATTTCCTGGACCATTAACTTCTGTCTCTAGGTGATCCTTTACACCAAGTATCCTCACATTTGCCTTCTGATGGTGTCTTCCAAATATTGAATAGATCATATTTCTAGGATTTGTCTTGGATAATTGTATGTTCTTTCTCTACAATATCCAGGCTGGCTTCAATCCCCGAGATTCGATCTTCTGCATGGTCGAACTTACTGTCAAGTCTTTCCACTTTGTTTTTTATTTCTCTTCCTTCTAATTGGTAAGCTTTGATGGCTCCAAATTCTTTGTTGGAGATTTGTTTTAGATATTGTTTCAACTTTAATTCCTTAATTTGGTGTTCAGTGTTTATTCTCAAATCACTTAGTTGATTGTTGATGGTTTCCTTGGACTCCAATTCCTTCTGTTGGTCTCCATTCATCATTCCTTTTGTGGTCTCTCTGAATTGTTTCAGCTGTCTGTTTATAGATTCCATGAATGCCTGTATTGATCTTCATCTATTCTCATCCCACTCTCTCAATTCCTGTATTACACTTTGATAAGTTTCCTCACATTTACACAATTCCTGTAATTCTCCATGACTGTTTTCAGACTTCTCATGTTATCCCTGTATTTCTCTTTGACTGTTCTCAGCCTGCTTATGCAATTCCTGTTTTAATCTTTAAGTAGCTTCCTAATGCTCACAAGATGCTGTATTAATTTTTGTTTGCCTCCTCTCACTCTCTATCAAACTCACTTTGAGTCCTTAGCAAGTTTTCAATCATTTCATTCACCATGTTTACCAGCAGTTTCTGTAGAGCTTTTGATAACTCTCCTCTGGATTATTCATTAACTATTCTGTCATCTGGTTATCATGAGTGGGAGTTCAGACACGTGGACTTGCCATATCTTTTGTGTTCTTCCAGCTTATTCTGCCAATTTGGTATGAAAATAACACCAATTTTGTGCTAGAATACTATTTTAAGTCAAGCATCAACCAAAGTCCTGTAGTCGCACAACCAAAATAGCTTCAAATACAATATAGTTCAACAGATACAATCTATTTAACATCAGACAACCATGGATTAATAAGTTACAAACAGCAAAGAAGGATTTGCCAAACCAGAACTTATTAACTATAGGTAAAAATGTGGGGAAAAATAGGACTATTGGGATCTGGACAGATTAAAGGAGATTAAATATAACCAAGTCCTAATCTCTGAGAGGGAAATGGATTGGGCAGAATGATTGGGGAGATATTTTAAAGAAAAAATGGAAAAACTAAAATTTATATTTAAGAAGTAAAACACTTACAATTTATGTAAGTTTCAAGAAATGATATTGAGAGAAGAAAAGAATAGGATGAGAAGAAGGGAGGACAGAAAGGAGATATGAAAAACTAAAAAATAAAAATAAATTAAATTGGTTGCTAGAAAATTATGTAGGTATAAAGAGATAAGACTGCTCATAAAGAATTTAAGCCTAAGAGGTTGTGAATTGAGTAATAAATTTCTGGATTAATTATGTACGAAATGGGGGATAAGGTATAATAATTGACAACAGGTATATATCTGGGATGAGCTGAACAGCAATTAAGGCATGCAAAAAAGAAAGAGAAAATATGAAAACAATAAAAAGACCAAAAGTTCAAAAGATATTAAACACACACATGCACATACACCAAAAATACAAATTATGAGAAAAAAACATTCACAGAAAACACTTTAAAAAATTAAAATTAAAAAAAAAATCATAAAAGAGTTCTTTGGTTTTTTGAGGTTTTTTGGGGAAGGGGCGGGGAATGGAAAGAACCTGTATCGCCCCTGTGTCCATACCAGTCTCTTGGTCCAGTCTCTGGTCTGTTTGTGGTGCTTGGTTTTCCTATGGCTTGATTGGTTTCTTAAGTCAGTTTGTTTGGGCAGGCAGAAAATGCTCTGTGTTAGGCAGGATGTCGTGATCCTCCTCCCAGGTTAGTTCAATGGGAGAGAGATCTGCTTTGAGTATTCCAAAAGAGGGAAGTGGGAATTTTCTCTAGTTTGGAGATGCTGTGATGAGGCTGGGTTCTGGGTAGGGTTGAGGCCTTTCAGCAAACAGTAGCTTTTCCCTGAAGGGCTACCTCTTGAGACACAGAGTCCAGCTTCGAGCCATTCTCAGAATTTATTTTTACTGAATTTCAATTGTTTGTCTAGGCTGCTGTAGGGAGGGGCAGACTCTGGCTCTGTTTACAGGGTGAAGAAAGTCGCTTCTGTGAGGGCAGAGCTCTCTCTGCCTGGGCGGGGTGACTTTCCTCTGGGTGGAACTGAGCCTGGCAGGTCACTTTTAATTCCTGTGATTTGCAAAATGACTCTTGTTTTCTTCCAAGGCCTGAATTGGAGCTAGCTGCTCAGCAAGGCCTTTGTCAGTATCAAAGATGGAGATCTCCAGTGGTGGTAGGGGAGAGGGCTGGCATTCCCACCTTTTTTCCCTGAGAGGGCGTGAGGATTTCAGGGTTCTACTCATGTCAGAATCTTGGTTCCTGGGCCCTCTCTGGTCTGCAATCTGAAGCATGAAGGTATCTGCTCTTTCTCAGTCCTTAGTGGTATTGAGTAGAATCCACTCCTCCGCTGTGTCTGGCACCTTTGTCCTGGGATCTTTCTGTTGTAGGGATGATGGCTATGGCCGCCAGTGCTGCCGCTGCAGCCACTCTAGGCACGGCTACTAGCAAGTGCTCAGATCTGTCTCCTTGTCTGTATTTTCCCCCTCTGGCCACACTCTCTGTACTGTGATGGCACATTTGGTGTGATTCTCTACCCTAGGCCTGTTCACTGGAACACTAAAACTGCTTTCTATGAGAGACATTGTTTAGCCTCCAGCTTCTTCTCCATCTTCCTCAGAACTCCCTTAACACTTTATTATGACATGATATTGTGACATCATATTGACATTGTGGTATTACTCTACCATTCTGTTTTCACAAACCTTTTATGACATCACATGTTAGAAAATTCATGGGTTATAGGACCTCTAGCTCCTTCCTGGAATTCTTATCCTCATTGTAAACTAGTAGCAATTGAAATCAGACAGGTGATTGTAATATTACAAACTCATAATGACATCACTATTCCATGGGTGACCTCATGACCACGGTAATATCACAAACCTATTGCATCATCACATTGCCATTGTGACATCACCATCACATTGTGACGTTTTAATCGGTTATGACCTTTTAGCACCTTTGAAACAGCCTATGGCATTTGTGACAAAAAAAAAGTTCAGTTGTTTACCCATATAATCATTGTGGCCTAACAATTGAGATCAGTTATACCATTGTAATATTACAAACCCTTCGAGGCAGAATCACCAGTGTGACATCATTAACTGGTCCTCTCCTCATAACTTGGACATTATGCCCTATTGATACATAGGCCATTTTTGATCTCATAATCTGTTTTTTACTTATTTCAGGTATGACATGTGATATTAGAAATGCACTCTGATATCATGAAAATTATGTCATCACTCTGTCAGATATCATGAACATCATGTCACATTGTGACATTACATAATTATTGGGAGTTCATAATGTTTAGGCCAATGCATGACTTTGTAGATCTCACAATCCCATTGTGAATTTATATTCTCATTTGGAGTTAAGGAAAATTAAAGCCTAGCATGCCATTTTGACATCATCAATCCATTGTGACATCATAAAACTATTGTGACCTCATCACCATTATGGCATCAACTAATTATGACATCAAAATTTTATTATGACTTTATATTGTGACATCATATTGCCATTGTGATATCACTGTCCCATTGGATTTTGCAAACCTATTATACCCTCATAACATTTTACGAAATTCGTGGCCTTTGACACTAACTTGTAAACTCGTATACTTATGTTACATAAAGTACAAGACAATCTAATGAGGCACATTGAGGATAACTTTATTTACGCTAGCAATGGGCCTGCATTTACCTTGTCCTGGACTGTACACTCAGTGACAAGCCAGCCCCAACCACCAAATTTCAGACCTCCAATGGGCAACCCTGCACATAGTTAATTAGTCTGCAAACCACCAACCCCCCAAATTATCATCTCCAAAACTCCATACTTCAATAGGTAAGTCTTTTTTCGATTTTTCTTACTCCCTCCTTTTTTATAGACATGTCCTTCATTTCCCTTTTTCCCTTCCATCATTTCCTTCTTCTATTTAGGCTTCTCGACTATCCACAGGCCTACAATTCTCTGGCCTGGTGGCCAATTGGCATCCTTCCCCTCCTGCACTCCCTCAACTTCCTCTTCTCCCAAGTTTTTCCCCTCCTGCTATCTCACCACTTCCTTCTTTCCAGGTCTTCACTTGATTTTCTCCAATTCCATTGCTATGACCATGCAGCCTATATATAGGTTGAAGCCCTCTATCACTCCAATGGGTCTCCTGCCTAACAGTTTTCAACTATCACTTCATGAACTGCACATTCCTCAATAACTTCTTCACAGCTCATTTGATGATGACATACTACCCCCTCCAGCAGCATACCCTGTCCCTTTTGGTGGCATGACTCATGCACTCCTGTGGGCCAGGACATGGGGCCACATTGATTAGTGGGTCATGCTGATTATTAGGGCTTTGCTGCTTTGTACATCCCCCACTGGTTTTCATGTCCAATCAAATCCTTGATTCCTTTCTACCAAGTCCTAAAAATTCCCATATCTCTACCCAATGAACAGGCTTAAAATGTAAATTTAATTGTAAACAAGTAAATTATAGAAACACACTAGTTATTACTAATTAATACTTAGTAAGTCTTATCCTTAAGGGATCCTTTGAGTGTCTGCACAGTCCATCTTGTAGCCTTCTCTATATATGGGTCGACTGCCTATTTCACTAGAGACTGATGGATCTAGTGCTGTTTTCGTACTAATATAATAGGCAACAGTGAAGTTAGCATGACTAAGTAAGGTCCTTGCTATTTCGGTTCCAATTCAGGAGCATGATGCATTTTACCCATACCAGCTGTCCAGGCAAGGAAGAGTGGGTGGAGTTTCTTTTTTCCTTTTTTTAACTCAATTTCTTAGTTTATTTCATTTACTTGAGGTCTAGCTTTTGAATTTAATGCTGAACTTATACTTGCTATAGAATAAACTACATTACTCTCCCCAAAGAAATTTTCCTTCCAACTGGATTTAATTTCTTATTTTATATTTGAACTTTTTTATCGTCATGCTAATAGTTATTTATTTTTAAACGCTTTTTATTATTATCTTTAAGTAGTTGTACAAAGAAGTTTCCATTCTACAGAACAGTATATGAATACAAGGTGTCTGACAACATTGTCACTCATCCCTCATAAAACTTCCCTTCTCACACATTTTGTAAAAATTGAGATAGGTGATTACATATATTTCACATTTCTGTGGAATTGTGATAGTTAAAGTCACAAACACATTTTAACCTTGACTAGGCAAATTATTGTTATCATGGTCTAAAGTTTGTTAATTCTATGAGCTTTGACAATTGTAATTATTTTTCCTACCTCAGATAATGTTTACATTTTTTTCCTTTTGCTTAGTGTAGGGTATTCCCTCTTTACCTCTTTCCCAATCATCCCTCCCTTCCCATCACTGTGTTTGTCTTGCTTAGTTATTTTTCTTGTATGTCCAGTGCAGCTGATGGGCCACTTTGTTGTATGTTGTTCCATTTTCCACTTATTGTGTTCCTCCTCCTGGCTTCTCTCCATTGCGTGCATATTTCTACTATCTACATGGTCAAGAACATGGAATCATTAATGGTGATACAACAAAATGAGTGGCTGTCCTTTGTTTCTCAAGTCCTGTTTATTTTGTCATACCTTCTTGCATTTTGGCTTTAGAATCCACATATCAGGTAGACCCTGTGCCATTTGTTTGTTATTCTTGGCTTACCTCACTCAAATAATTTGGTCGAGTTCCATTCATTTCCCTGAAAATGCCATTATTTTGTCCTTTCTAAAGGCTGCATAGTATTCCACTTTATATAGGTACCACAATTTTTGGATCCACTTATCAGTAGTGGCTAATCTGGGTTGTTTCCAAATCTTGGCTAATGTGAACAGTGCTGCAATAATCATTGACATGTGTGTCTTTTTATACTGGTTCCTGTGGTTCAGAGTAGGTGCCTACGAGTGGTATGGCCAATTCATAAGAGAGGTCGATATTTAGCTTTCTGAGGTACCTCCAGAATGCTTTACAAAGTGGTTATATTAATACACATTACCGCCAGCAATGCAGTAATGTTTCTCTTTCTTTGCATCCCTTCCAGCATTTGTCATTGGCTGAATTTAGGATGTGGGCCAATCTGAATGGAGTAAGGTGGTATCTCAGAGTTGTTTTTATTTGCATTTCCTTTACAGCCAGGGATTATGAACATTTCCTCACGTGTTTCTGTGCTGTTTTTTATCTCTTCTTCTGAGAAGTCTCTCTTTAGCTCCCTTGACCATTTCAAGATTGGTGTGTTAGATTTGTGAAGAGGTAGTTTCTTGAGTTCACCATATATAATGGCTATTAGACCCTTGTCTAATCTATTGCTGGTTAATAATTTTCCCAATTATTTGACTTTCCTTCTAGTTTGGTTGCTATTTTTGTTTGTGCAGAAACTTTTTATTTTAAGGTAGTCCCATTGAGTCATTCTCAAATTTGTTGTGACCCTGGGCATCTCTTCTGGAAGTTCCTGCCTATGCCTATAAGTTAAAGTGTCTCTCATACTCAGTCCTGCAGTAGTTTCAGAGTTTCAGGCTTGATGTTAAGGTCTTTAATCTATTTTGAGTTGATGTGAGTGCACTGTGATAGGCTAGGATCTACTTTTAGTTTTCTGCATGTGGCCAGTTTTCCCAACACCAGTAGTTGAAGAGGTGGTGCTTCTTTCACTGTATATCTTTGGCTCCTTTGTCAAATATCAACTGACTGTCCATATGCGGCTATACTTCTGGGTCCTCTAACCTGTCTCATTTATTTTTGGGTTTCTTTGTGTGCCAGTTCCAAGCTGTCTTTTTTATTATGACTCTATAGTATAGCTTGAAGTCCTGTAACATGAACCGTCCTGCATTCTTTGTTTTGACTAAAATTGTTTTGGCTATGCTAGGTCTTTTGTTGTTCCATATGAATTTTTGGAATATTTTCTCTATTTCAGCGAAGTAGGTCACTGGAATTTTAATGGAAATAGCATAGAATGCGTTTATTAATTGGCAGTATGGCCACTTTCACCATATTAATTCTGCCTATCCATGAATATGGGAAATCTTTCAATTTCCTGGTATCCTCTATTGTCAAAGTCTATTGCCTTGGGGTCCCTAGGTAAGGGTAACAAAATCACCAGGACGCAGAGGATGCAGAGTGCAAACAACAATTGCCACTGCATGCTGTGCTTTATTGTTAGTGAGTATTTAAAGACAAGGAAGCATGATCTTGGCCAAGATTTGGTCAGAAGACATTCACACAAAAATTGCAACAGATACATTTTTACTTGACCTATGAGACAATGTCTTGGTATATAATTATATAAACTATTTTAGAGCAAGCTCAAACCACTTCTCCAATCTCAGGAAAATGCTTGACCAACTGTTAATCTATGCTTAAGCAAGCAGAAGAGCTACTTCCTCGGCTCCCAGGAGTCTGTGACATGTGTTTTGAGATAGGGAGAGAGAACATTTTCCCTCTCTAGCCCAGCATGCCAAGAGCTTTCCTAATCCCAAACACAGTCCTCAGATAATCCTGAGGCTGGAGCCTGTATCATTCTGCCCCCTCAACATAGACCCCGAGTCTTCACAATTTCTTTCTTTTTTCTTTTGTTTTAAAAGTAAAGCTTTCCACAAGGAAAAAAAGCTTTCCACAAGCTGGCATTGGTTTCATAAAAATCAAATATAACCACACAAGTGCAAACAGAATAATAACAATCATAATTCCCAAACCACTAGCAGTATGTGAAATGCTTTGTAGTATTCCTTTCAGATATAACCCTTCCAACTGTTTAATAAATGTATCAGCAATATTAGAAGCACCATCATTTGCAGATTGTTTACAAATAATATCATGTACATTAAATTGTAATTGAGCAATCAATTGAGCAGCAGTAGAATTTCCTCATAAATACTGCTGTATTACATTCCAATCATGTATAGATTTATTATATTTTACATTAGTAATGAAAAAGGTAGTAGAATTCCAATCACATTTTAACAATAACTGTTTTTCCACAACCAATAACTTTTTTCCTAACCATCCCACTGTCTGTTTAAGAATATTAATCTGTGTTTTTAATCGAGCATTAATTTTTACCTCTGAGACCCACAATTTATATGAATCCCGGTGCCATTCTTTCACAAAGTGTTGTTTGTAAGGAAGTGTGTAGGGCAATTCCAGACACCATAGCACCAGTGGTAATAGCAATTAAGCTTAAAATCACAGCTATAATGGCTCCAATCATACGTTTTGTACGTTTTAGTAGTTTGGTAAAAAATTCAATAACAACACTATCCAAAGAATTTTGGGACCATTCTCTTCCTAATTTAACAGGTAGCCAAATACGAGTTCTTTGTTGTAATATCATAGTACTATCACTGTCATTAAAATTAAGAGACGAATTAACGCAAGAATACAGGCGACAATTAAAACAAGAAATAGTAGTGGAAAATGTAAAATTTCCCACTAAAAATACATAAGGCAGAGGTACACAGGAAGTTACATTATAAGATTTGTACAAAGTAAAATTATAAGTGGACGCAGAGTTCGCCATCCCCAAAAATGATCCTTTTGATAGCATCACGGGTGTCAGTGCCTCTGCGACTTTCCAAAGATGAGTCTGAACAGCAGTGGGTGCAGCCATGAAAGCCCATCAAGCATCTGCAATGCCTCCATCTCCCCAGGCCATCAATCGACCTTCAGTAAGCGATCCATTAATGGCATCCAGCATCCTAGTAACATTTGATAATTCACATCTGGTAATATTCCATTCTGAACATGTGTTAATAAACTCTCCAAAAGGTCTCCAATTAATAAAATTATTGAACATTTTTCCAAATGTTCCTCTACACTCTTACCACACAAAAGGCTGATATTTTAAATTAATATAAGTAAAATTAGGGCACATAGGTAAGGATATCTCGCCATCATAGGTGATGCTTTCCCAGCTACTATTAATGGACTAAGTAGTTAATCGCTGCAGCTGTGTTTTAGAATTGGAAGTGTGTTTCCCAGGTAAAACCCAATGTTGCCAATTCATAACAAAACATGGAGGAGGCCCCAGACGAACAGTCAACGAATGAGTATAGTAAGTAATATTTAAAAAGCTATCATCATCCTTATTGTAAAATGTCAAATTATTCCAAGGAGGAGATAAAACAGCAGGAACATTATAGACGGATATATCCATGTCTCCCCAAACAACAGGTTCCAATAAAGGAGAGTAAGGAACAAAGGCCCAATAACTCACATAAGCATTAGCATGGACAGAGTTTACAGTAAGCAGGGCACAAATGGCCAGGAACAAGTTCTCAGCCGTGACAGGTTTACCAGTGCGTTGTAACATCTTTTGACCTTCTGCAGTCAACTTTTTAACCTGCCCCCTGGTGCGCAGTGGGGATTTCTTTTTTCTCAACTGGTGGCCGATTCCTTGCAGGATACAGGGCTGTCCTGACTGGGCTGTGTCTGTATCCATTGGGGAGGAAGTCAGTATTGTTTGCCATCCTTTGTAGACACAAAACCTTATCCTTGCCCCTTATTGGATAATTTTCCTAGTTGACATTCTGCTTTCAATGTAATCTTAATCCATGTGGGAGTGTTTAAATAAGGTTTTTTGGTATTTGTTCAAAATGGTGCTCAGCTCTAGTTAAAATATCTCCTTGTGGTAAGTTTAAAAAGTTAAGAACAAAAAGAGCTTGATGTAAAATTATTTTAGGATTTTGCATGGAAAACCACAAAATATCCAAGAATACTGTACCCAGCTAAACTCTCCTTCATAACTGAAGGCCAAATAAAAACCTTCCATAGCAAAGAAAAATTGAAACAATACATCTCCACCAAGCCAGCTCTACAAAAGATTCTTAAAGATGTCCTACACATAGAAAACCAACAAGGCTACAATAAAGGCCAAAAAACTGTACCCAAACTGAGAATCCAAGAACCATAGGAAGAACACAGTTTTCACAACCCCCAAGAAGATGGATAACATGGCAGGAACTCCCAAATACCTCTTCGTCCTATCTCTTAACATTAACGGACTTTACAATTAAGCGACATAGACTTTCTAGTTGGATTAAAAAACAAGGTCCTTCTATCTGCTGCCTTCAGGAGTCACATCTTGCCCATACAAACAAACACATTTTCAATGTTAAAAGCTGGAACAAAATCTACCAAGCAAATGGCCCCCATAAACAGGCGGCAGTTGCAATCCTAATATCAGAAAAAATAGACTTCCGATTAAAACTCATGAGAAGAGATAAAGGTCGCTACATACTAATTAATGGATCTCTCCTTCAGGAGGATATTTCAATTCTAAATATCTATTCGCAAAACAATGGAGCACCCAAATTTATCCAAGAAACACTACTTTCCCTCAAATCCCACAAATATCCAAAGACATTAATTGCTGGGGACTTTAACACACCACTCTCCCCACTAGATAGATCAACTTCTGCAAAAACTAAACGGAGAAACCGCAGATCTAAACAACTGCATACATCAACTAGATTTAACAGACATCTACCAAATATTTCACCCAGAACCATCAGAAAACACGTTTTTCTCAGCAGCACATGGAACATTTTCTAAAATAGACCACATTTTAGACCACAAAGCAAACTTGTCCAAATTCAGAAACATTGAAATTATACCTTGAATTCTCTCTGACCACAAGGGAATAAAGTTGGAACTCAACAACAAAAGCCACCAAAGAAAGTCCTATAACACGTGGAAGCTGAACAACACACTGTTGAATCACGAGTGGGTCATGGAAGAGATAAAGAAAGGAAATTCAAATGTTCATGCTATCCAACAAAAATGAGCACACTAATTACCAGCTCCTCTGGGACACAGTAAGGGCAGTACTCAGAGGCAAGTTTATAGTTCTGAGCTCCTACATCAACAAATTGGAGAGATCTGAAACCAACAATTTAAAGACACATCTAAATCTCCTTGAAAAAGAGCAGCAAGATGAACCCCAAACCAGTAGATGGAAAGAAATAATTAAAATTAAATAAGAATGAAATGAATAGGAATCCAAAAAACTATAGAAAGAATCAACAAAACAAAGAGTTGGTTGTTCGACAAAATTAACAAAATTGACCGATCCTTAGCAAATCTTATTAAAAACAGAATAGAACATACCCAAATAAATAAACTCAGAGATGAGAATGGAAACATCACCAAAGAAACAACCAAGATTCAGAACATTATAAGGAAATACTTCTCAAAACTTTATTCTAATAAGTTTGAGAACTTGGCAGAATGGATATTTTCCTAGCAAATACTGACATGACAAAACTAAACCAAGATGAGTTAAACCTGCTTAACAGGCCCATATCAAGCATTGAAATAGAAACAGTAATAAGAGACCTTCCAGCTAAGAAATGTCCAGGACCCGATGGTTTTACAGCGGAATTCTACAAGGCCTTCAAAGCAGATCTCACCCCAAAACTCCTCCAACTCTTCAATGAAATTGAAAGACAAAGTTTACTACCGAACACATTCCATGAAGCCATCATAACCTTCATCCCAAAACCAGGCAGGGACTCATCAAAGAAATAGAACTATAGACCCATTTCTTTGATGACCATTGATGCAAAATTTCTCAAAAAAATTTTGACCAATCGACTTCAACAATTCATCCAAAAAATCATAGACCACGATCAAACAGGATTCATTTCAGGGATGCAAAGCTGGTTAAATATATGCAAATCAATTAATATTATTCATCACATCAACATTAGCAAGGATAAGAATCACATGGTTATCTCAATAGATACAGGAAAAGCATTCGACAAGATCCAATACCCCTTTATGATGAAGGTTTTGGAAAAATTAAGAATCCATGGAACATTTCTCAATATAATAAAGGCTATATATGACAAACCTAAAGCCAGCATTATACTTAATGTTGAAAAAGTAAAGCCATTTCCTCTTAACTCAGGAACAAGACAAGGATGCCCACTTTCTCCACTTCTCTTCAATCTAGTAAAATAGAATGCCTAGCTACATCAATAAGACAAGATGGAAACATAAAGAGGAAACACATAGGGAAAGAAGAAGTAAAACTCCCTCTTTGCAGATGACATGGTCTTGTATTTAAAGAATACCATAGACTCCACTCCCAAATTACTCAAGTTGATCTAAAACTTTGGCAAAGTAGCAAGGTATAAAATGAACCCCCCAAAACAATGGTTTTTCTGTATGACCACAATGAGAAAAGTGTGTTTGAAATTAGGAAAGCAACTGCATTTGTAATAGCCCCCCCAAAATAAAATGTCTAGGAATCAACTTAACCAAAGAAGTGAAGGACCTCTATGATGAAAACTTTAAAAACATGTAAAAGGAAATCAAAACAGAACTTAGAAAATGGCAAAACCTCCCATGCTCCTGGTTTGGAAATATTAACATCGTGTAAATGGCAATACTTCCCAAGGCTATCTACATATTTAATGTGATACCTATCAAAATTCCAACCTCATGATTCAAGGAAATAGAAGAGGCAATCAAAAAATTCATATGGAACAATAAAAGACCCCATGTAGCAAAAACGCTTCTCATCGGGAAGAACACTGCTGGAGGAATATCAATACCAAATTTCAAATTCTACTAGAAAGGTATAGTAATCAAATCAGTTTGTAGTGGCACAAGAACAGACCTCAGGTCAAATTGAATAGAATTGAAAACCCAGAAATGAAACCTACAGACCTATAGCTATCTAATCTTTGATAAGGGAGCTAAAACAATAGAATGGAACAAAGACAGCCTCTTCAGTAAATGGTGCTGGCAAAATTGGTTAACTACTTGTAGAAAACTAAAGCTAGATCCTTATATATCACCCTGCACCAGAATCAACTCCAAATGGATTACAGACCTCGGAGTCAAAGCAGACACTCTGAAAATGTTAGAGGATAGAATAGGAGAAACCCTAGGTCTCTTTCGAACAGGGCAAATTTTTCTTAGAGAGCCAGAAACACAACAAATCAAAGAAAGGTTGGACAAATGGATAACATGAAGTTCCAGAGCTTCTGAATGGCGAAGGACATAGCTAGCAAGATCAATAGAAAGCTCATGGATTGGTAGAAGATCTTCACTAGCCATACAGCGCCCAAGGGTCTCATATCTAAAATATACTTGGAACTCAAAAAATTAAATCCCCCAACAACAAATCCTCAAAGAAACAACTGCCCAATAAATAAGTGGGTTAAAGACTTAAAGAGAAACTTCTCTGAAGAAGAAAGAATGATGGCCAATAGACACATGAAGTAATGCTCAACCTCCCTAGCCATAAAAGAAATGCAAATAAAAACAACATTGTGATACCACCTCACCCCAGTTAGAATGGCAAAAATCAAGAACTCTAATAACAACAGATACTGGAGGGGATGTGGACAGAAGGGAACCTTACTTCATTGTTGGTGGGAGTGTAAACTTGTTCAACCACTTTGGAAAGCAGTATGGAACTTCCTCAGAAGACTTCACATAGAACTCCCCTATGACCCACCCATCCCACTATTGGGCATTTACCCTAATGTTTACAAACAAGACGACACTAAACCTACCAGCATGACTATGTTTATTGCAGCACTATTTATTATAACTAAGATATGGTTCCAACCCAGATGACCCTCAGTAGATTAATGGATCAAGAAAATGTGGTATATATACACAATGGAATTTTATGCCTCCATCAGAAAAAATGGCATTGCCACATTTGTTAGGAAATGGAAAGGCTTGGAAAAAATTATATTAAGTGAAGTACGCCAAGCCTAAAGAAAGATAGGTCACATGGTTTCCCTTATTTGCAATATCTAGTATATTTATGAGTGAAGCAGAAAAGGTCAGATAATGTGATGTTAGGAAAATGAACCCTTAGATATGTGTTTAAATTTTTTTTTCATGCATTTGTTTCTAACGCATTTATAAGATTATCTCTTTGTTGCTTTGTATGTCTGTCCCCCACACTACACCCCTGCTTTCACTATATTTGATGTCGGTATAATTTGTGGAGGAAAAGGGGAAAAACAAATTGTTTACGGATACAGGTGGACCCGTTGCAACAATGAGAAGTACAAGTTGTCATGTCGAAAACGAACTTTACACCTTTGGTGGGGGGGGACCATTGGGTGGGGGTACAGGGGGAGGCTGGGAAGGGATGTAAAGGATAAACAAAGGAGGAGGCTGCAATGTTTGATAAGAAATATACTCATTATCTTGCCCATGTAATTGTAACCCCTCTGTACAGTATGGTCACAATAAAAAATATTAAAAAAAATACTCAGGAGCCTGAGATCTGAGGATAATTGTTCAAAACCAGCCCGGGCAGGAAAGTCCGTTAGACACTTATCTCCAATAAACCACTAGAATATCAGAAGTGGAACTGTGGCTCAAGTGATAGTGTGCTCGCCTTGAGCTGAAGAGCGCAGGGGCAGTCCCCAAGCCCAGATTTCAAGCCCCACGACCTACCAAAAAATCACATTCGCCAAAATAACATTTGACAAACAGATGATACTTAGTGGCAATGGAGTTATAATAGAGTTACAATAGAGTTGATTTACTTACCCCGCAATAATGCCAATCAGGTTCAACCATTCATTGAACTGTAGAAATAGTACCACCCACCATTTGTGTTGTTCTTTAGGTGCCTTCCAAAATTTGTTAAATATATCAGCCTCCCATATTTCAAAACCAAACATTAGCTAATAAAGTAAATTTTATCATTTAATAAGGTACATTTTAAAAAGTCACAAATAGTTGCCTTATCATATGTTATTTTGTATTTTCCCTATCTGTCTAACATAGTAAGTCTTGAATATGGGTACTCGTCAGAGATGTGACAAACATAAAATCTATCTTCTATTTCTATCATATTCCAATATAATAGTAAATTTTAATTTTCTTTTTTGAAAACTTAAATGTAGTAGAAAATATTATCCCATGTAAAATAAAATAATCACACACCATTGTACAAAGCCATTTATAAAAACTGGTAGGTAGGAATACATTCTAAACCATTTTTAAACTTGCTTATTGACTAAAGATCAATCTTCCAAATGGATGAGAATTAAATCATGTCTAGGTAATTCACGCCTCCACTCTTGCAAATTATTATTGCAGATGAATGAATTATGGAAATATAAGCTGACATAAGTTCAAGTATATGCAGGATTGAAATTCCATGGAATGTATATAAACCTTTCAAACTATTAACAGATAGTTTAACAGAATGACTATCAGGAAGTTGAAACCAGAGAGGAATAATAGTAAATACAAAGAATGAATGAGAAATGGAACAAAGAGCAAATACAGCTAGAACATCAATGTACATATGTGATAAAGGAAGTGGTAAATCTGAAATAAATCTTGGAGAAGGAGTTGGTTGACAATGATAGAAGGACTGAATCTGATCCAGGAGCATTGGTCAATTAGATGGACATATTTAATTGTAACACACTTGCACAATCTTTTGAAAATCAGTGAAAAAACACACAAAAATTACAACCAAACAGCAATCTCTAAAGAATATGAATATGACCTCTCAAAATTTTAAGCAGTTAATAAAGGGCAGTCTTGGGAAAAGCAAACAAAACTATTCAAAGAGGGCAGTTTGGGGTGGAGGAGAAATTTGAACGGATTTAAATAGATTGTCTCAGGTTACAAATCTCCTGTATTTGCTGCAAATGTTATCTTCCTTCTGTGAGTTCTCTCTGTCTGAAATGGATACTCCAGTCCTGAGCCACACTTAATAGCTTGTGAAGACAGAATGGAAGAAACAAGATCAAGAACCTATTAATCGGCTGGAAAGAAAACAATCCTCTATGTTTTCTTTCATCTCTCTTCACTACTCTTTCCTCATACTTTAAAGTCAATTGATTTTGAGTGATATATATTTCCTTCTTTGTTCTGTAAAAGTGATGATGAAAGTAATTCACAAAATATTATTTGCCATTTTTTTTTGGTGCTGTCGTGGGGCCTGAATTCTGGGCCTGGTTGCTGTCCCTTAGCTCTTCAGTTCAAGGCTAGTGCGCTACCACTTGAGCCACAGCGCCACTTCTGGATTTTTTTTAATTTTTATTTTTTATTGTGAACATACTGTACAGAGGGGTTACAATTACATGGGCAAAATAATGAGTACATTTCTTATCAAGCATTGCAGCCTCCTCCTTTGTTTACCCTTCACATCCCTTCCCAGCCTCCCCTTACCCCCCCAACGAACCCTCCCCCCCCACCAAAGTTGTAAAGTTCGTTTTTGACATGATAATTTGTACTTCTCCTTGTTGTAACGGGTCCACAGTTATCCTTCAGCGACTTGCTTTTCCCCTTCTCCTCCACACATTACACTGACATCAAATATAGTGAAAGCAGGGGTGTAGTGTGGGGGACAGACATACAAAGCAACAAAGAGATAATCTTATAAATGCGTTAGAAACAAATGCATGAAAAAAAATTTAAACACATATCTAAGGGTTCATTTTCCTAACATCACATTATCTGACCTTTTCTGCTTCACTCATAAATATACTATATATTGCAAATAAGGGAAACCATGGGACCTATCTTTCTTTAGCCTTGGCTTACTTCACTTAATATAATTTTTTCCAAGCCTTTCCATTTCCTAACAAATGTGGCAATGTCATTCTTTCTGATGGAGGCATAGAATTCCATTGTGTATATATACCACATTTTCTTGATCCATTAATCTACTGAGGGGGATCTGGGTTGGTTCCATATCTTAGCTATGGTAAATAGTGCTGCAATAAACATAGTTGTGCTGGTAGGTTTAGTGTGGTCTTGTTTGTTATGTGGTGCTTAGGAATCAAACCCAGGGCCTCAGGCATGCAAGGCCAGCGCTCTACCACTGAGCCACCTTCCCAGCCCCTAAAGTAATGGGTACATTTTTTGGGGGGTGGTCATTGGGCTTGAACTCTGGGCGCTGTACCTTCGCTCTTCAGCTCAAGGTTACCACTCTACCGCTTGAGCCACAGCACTACTTCTGCCATTTTTTTTTATCATGCTGTTTACTTTTTCAAGGGAGTCCATCAAAATTCACCCCTGCATTTGGTTGCCATAAAAACCCAACATTGATGTTAATCAGACTAAACTCTAATGTAAAACTTTGTCTCCAAAAACCCAGTCCAAGAAATTGTGATCACAAATATTTGGATATCCGTTTTTCTTTATTCTTTTACCTTGAAAGTCTTCTTGTGTCTAAAGTGCCCACAAACATAAGTACTCCAACACTTTTTGGTTCAATCACTTCTAACCTCAAAGATATATTTTGCTAACTAGGTGCTTAGAGAAACCGCAGAATACTCCACTTTTATCTTCTCTCTTAAGAATCTCCTTTGATACCATATCAGGAACAGTGAAGTTATTCTTTGCAAAATTATTTCAGTAGATTTTTTTCTCTTAGTCTTGCATTTGTTCATCAAGATGTATGGAAGAGAATAAAGTTAAATCACCCATACCTTGGATGACAGTGTCTGTTACAAAGGACAATGCTTCTATGTCCTATTTTATGTCTTCCTCTTATCTCTTGTCTGATTTCCAATTAATCACAACTTCTTGGCTTCAAGTCTAGTGAAGCTAAAGGACTATAAGGCCTCCCTCACTGCTACATCTTCATGGTTTCTCCTTTAAAAATCTTTGAATTTGCTTCGTTTGGATGTGGGGTTTATTTTCATGTCTGCATTCAATCAGTTCTGCATTGTAGTGAGCCAAATCGGCTTTGTAATATCACTTTAGGTAGCAAAAATATTACAATCTATATCAAAAAGTTTTTACCTCCCTCCACTGCTGAAGCCAATTTGCTTAGCTAGGGCTTCTAAGGACACTGTTTTCTTACCTTTTCCATGTGCTCAATTCTTTTCTGAACCCAAAACTTTTTGTCTTATGTAATAGGAGAAGTCTTCTCTATCTCATGTTAATAAGGATATTATATTTGTGAGCCACTTAGAAATGTGAAATCACTGGTTTGAAGGAGCCAATCAGATTGTTTTTCGGTTTCAGTGCTTTACGTGCAAAGACATTGTGGAAAGTATTACAAACAGAAATGTGTTTACCCAATACCTTTTTTCATTGTGGAGGGCACTTTCTCCCAAAATATTTTGACCCAAATTATCTTTTTCAGAGAATTACTGTTTGGTAATTAAAGGTCAGTTCAC
Organism: Dipodomys merriami; assembly: GCF_024711535.1. Lineage (NCBI taxonomy): Eukaryota > Metazoa > Chordata > Mammalia > Rodentia > Heteromyidae > Dipodomys > Dipodomys merriami. Next base: position 98,705 of record NW_027202339.1, read on the forward strand.
AAATTTTGATGTCCTTTTTTAAAAAAGAAATTTGAATTAAATTGCACTATAACCTTGTTTCACACAGTAAGAGTATATTTCCTGGGTAAGGACAATTTTCAAGGGAAGCTACAGGATTTACAGAAAGGTTTCTGAGGTTTGTTTGTTTAGTGTGAATATGAGCCATCTTCACTCACATTGCTCCCTCTCCCCTAAGTATCCATAGATTTCTTTGCATGAAAGACTATTTTCCCAGGCAATTTTAAATTTTCTTAATAGGCTACGTTGTTAAAAAGTTTGAACAATTAAAATTTACTTGTCATAATTTTAAAACTCTTTTAAAATTCCTTTATCAAAACCGCGAATTCACCAATCCTAATTTCACCTTTACCATCAAAAACAGCTAACATGCTGTTTTCACTATATAGTGTCCATTCAACTATTATTTTCCCGTGACTTCGTTATGCATATATATGACCATATAAGCTGATGTTGAACAAAATGAACTCCAAGATATGGAATCAGAGATTTTTATTTGTGGTTGTTTTTTTTTATGTATTATGTGATTTCTATTTTCTTTGGTTTTCCCCCTTTGGTTTATCCCTTGCTGTATTTGATTTTGGTACCCTGTGTATTGTGTATACATTTACCTTAATTAGGGAAGGGAAGAGGAACATAACAATGGTGACACAAATGACAAAGGGCAAACCAATGCATTAGCAATACTCACAAGACAATATGTTGGAAATATACATTACAACTTGTGAGGGGTATTGAGGTGAAGGAAAACTGTGACAAAAGTGCGGGAGGGGGTAACAAGTTTGAAAAGTTATGTATTAACTACCTTACAATTACTGTAACCCGACTGTACATCACTTTGACAGTAAAATTAAATTTAACAAATGAGCTGCATAAAATAAAATTTCACTGTATTGGTATAGTTAATGTTATTCTTTATAGACTAAAATTTTAAAAAATCAATACTATTTGTCATCTAATTTGGTTTAATTAACCTTTGTTTATCAGAAGTTCGTCAACTTGAATGTTTTCCAACTAGACAATATTTTCACAATATACTTGCATATTTTGGAAAAAATAAATTTAGCACTTTCACACACATAAAACCGAAAACAGTTTAATTGTATAGAAACCCATAACTTTAAAAATTAAATAATTTGTTAGGACAGAATATATGTGTCCTTCAAAATTCCTATGACTAATAACTACTCATTTTCAAATTCTGAACATTCCATACCTGAGAGATTCAAAACAGTACTTGTTTTCATGTTATATAATTCTGCAATAGATGCAGTTTCCAATGGGGTGTTAAAGATTGAGAAGTCAACAGAAAAATAGTCACATTCTTGTAGAGGATAAAACTATGAAGTATCTGTAATAATTCTTCAAGAGTAAGCAATCCCCAGCTTTATGCCATAAAGTCATCCTAGCCCAACAGTTTCCAAATTGTAAGGTGCACCTTAAAAATCCCTTAATTCACATCATGAATAGCTTATCTCTACTGTGAAAAAAAATAGTACATGTCTGGTATTGTGATGCCCTCCTTGTTCTGCAAAGAACACCACAATAAACTCAGTTGCATCAATTTTCCCCCAGTGGTATTCTTGAGATCAGAACACTTGCAAATATTACTTATATTTATACTTTTTTAACTATCATAGATATTCAGGATACTAAGATCAGAAGATTATGGTTCAAAGCCTATCCAGGCAGAAAGGTCCCTTAGAATCTTATCGCCAATAAACTTCTCAGAAATAGACAGACACAAGTGGCACTGAGGTTGAAGTGGTAGGCCAGGAGCCTTGAGATCAGAGACAGTGTCCAGGCCCAGAGTTCAAGCTCTAGGTCAAATCAATAAAACAAAAACAAAAATTGGGCTGGTAAGGTGGCTCAATGGTAGAGTGCCTTGCATGCATGTTTGATTCCTCAGCACCACATATGCAAAAAGAAAAAAAGCCAGAAGTGGCGCTGTGGCTCAAGTGGTAGAGCGCTAGCCTTGAACAGGAGAGCTGAGGGACAGCACCCAGGCCCAGAGTTCAGGCCTCACGACCGGACCCCCCTAAAAAAAATATAAAACAAAAATGAACCCAAACCTAGCGTTATTCTCATTGCATACCGAGGCACATAATTAAGGAAATTGCTTCCTGTGTAACATATAGGTAGAAGAAAGATGTCACACAATCATTCTCTTCATACCATGTTATACCAAATCTTCAAAAAAAGATTTTTCAAAATTTATAAATTAATATCATCCATTTGTTGGCAATTCTGTCTAGATTATTCACATTATCATTTTATACATGAACTGTTGGAATTACCTATTAGCTAAGTTCTAATTATAACTCTCTTAAAAGAATATTCTAGGCAAATAGAATGCCAGAATAATTTGTGAATTTGTCAGTTAAAGCCTCTACTTAAAAAGAATTTTGTAGTATCCTATAGAATATGGAATTATAAAAAAATAATCTATTTATTTTGAATCTAAATTCTAATTTTGCAAGGTCCACAAAGTCCTACATTAGACGAACTGTGCTATTTCTCCAGGCTTAAATTTTGTAAACCTTCATCATTTCTATGGCATCCAACAGAATGACATTTACTTACTTTTTCAAATTTTGGATGGGAATCATGAGCTATTTTGCATCTAAGAATGTTTGTAATGAAGAGAACATTTAAAACACAACTGAGGATTATATATCAGTTGCATTTCAATAGGAAACTTGACTTCTCAAAACATAATGACAAAATTAGCCCAAACTTCCAACTGTGTATTCCTTTCTTGTAATTTGGTTTGTTTTGAGACAAAACTATACTACCTGGTCCAGGGAAGGTATAACTGTGTAATTCCACTCTCTAATCTCCTGTCTTAGTCTGTGTGCTAGAATTCCAGGCTTGTATCACATTGCCCTGCCATAGTTTGTTGGTTTATTTAATCTAGAAATACTCTAGCAATTCTGAACTTCTCTGAGGATCTTATCCATTGACTGCTCAGACTGTTTATGTACAACTTTGAAAGATGTTCTAACATTTGACACAGGATATGACCATTTTCAGATGCACATGCAGGGGTCTCTGATTCATTCCTCCATGAACCCGATCCCTTTAATAATGATTACTTGACTTTCTTACTATCTCTGGTCCCTACCTATGTAATAGTCTCAAACATTTTTGAAGAAAGTTCACTTGAGGACTTTTTAATATTAAAATTTATCACTTGATTCTAGTTTTACTCAGAAAATATTTTCTATTGCTTTCTAACTTTTCTACATATTCTGAGAGTTGTTTCATTTGTGTATTCATGTGTGCACATATAAGTGCCTCTGTGTGTATGCGTATGTTTGTATGTATGTATGCAAAAGCCTCAAGCTCTTATTCAATAATCTTGCTCATGAGTGGTATTCCATCACTTGAACTGTTCTTCCAATGCAGCTTTGGCTGGTTAATTATAGATAGTGTCTCAAAGATTGTTCTGCCCAGGCGGGATGCAAACTGAACTTCCCAGACTCCTTTACATTCTTAAGTTTGTTTTCCAGGAGTATCAACTTTTAAACGACAAACGTTTTGTGAGTGTGAAGTCTAACCTGTAGCACAGATTTTTAACTTAAGAATTTATATAATTATAGATGAACATACACATTACATATGCTGAATGTACACTGTTAGAAATGTGATCTTAAGCTGGGTGGCGGTGAGATCTGAGGATTGAGGTTGAAAGCCAGCCCTGGTAGGAAAGTCCCGGAGACTCTTTTCTCTAACTACAAGAAAAGTGGAAGTGGTACTGTGGCTCAAGTGGTAGAGCACTAGCCTGAAGCTGAATAGCAGAGGGACAGCGCCCATATATATATATATATATATATATATATATATATATATATATATATATATATATATATATGAAATAAAAATAAACATAATCTTTGCCTCCAGGTTCATTGCAAGTATAATACCTGCACTTTCAAAATGGACTTTTTTTTCCAGTTAAGCCCATTCTCTTATATTTGACTTGCATGGAACCAGAATCATTCTTCGATTCTACTTTTTACAAATTTGCACAATTGGAAGTGTGATTTAGAAAGGGAGTGGTGTCATACTTTATATTCCACTTAGGAGAAATGCTTTCTCTATATCACTTCTGTAAATCTACATACTGAACTTGGCTTCATTGTTTCAATGTTGTCTTATTTGTAGAGTCTTCTATATTGTATTGAATCCTTAAACACAGAGCTTCTCTTTCTCCTATTATTGCTATTGTTTCTCTTACTATTAACTTTTGTACACTTGAAAATAATGCACAGCACATACACTCACAAAAAATGATCTGAGAACCCTCTTCCCATTTAAAATTCACCTTAATTTACAGAACACTTATGAAGTTTGAACTCAATGAACTCATGGATAATGTATTTATAAGCAATTTAATTTTCATATTTTCTCTTTACTAAGTTGTATCTTAAACACTGCTACATGATGTCCAAAGGTTTCCTTGTGCTATTTCAATGAAGCCAGCACACATTCATTATACATCAAGCAGCACCATAAATTGCTACTGGAAGTAACTATTACTGGAAGTGGAAACTGATCCCAGGAGAGGAATTGAACATAGATGTACGACAAAGTTCAAGTTAATTTGTTTTCCTTTTTACTGTACAAGAAAAGGATCCAAGGCTTGAGAGAAACTCTGTCCCTGATTTTTCGAGTGTGTTTTTACTCATATAAAACTTGTTTTAAACTTCTGGTTGCGAATATTACAAAAGGAAATAATGTGCCATTTGAGGGCCAGCATGGAAGAAAAGGAAATAACGTTGTTTTAAAAGTGTTCTACTGAAAAGAAAAAAAGACATGGAGATTTTAAAGTGCTTTATGGATGGATATTTCACTCCTGAGATGATTCTCTTGTTGCATGATTTAGTTATCCATTCCTTTACTCTGGTCCTGAGTTCTCCATAGCAATATAGATTCCAAAAAAGCAGGATCCAGTGAGTATAATCAACAAATTCAGTCTCTTCTCAGACCAGTACTCCTTTAAGGAGGGTCCCAAAGAAATACCTGTTGTTTTTTTGTTTGCTTGTTTGTTCAGTTTGTGCTGATTCTGGAGCTTGATCCCAGAGGCTGGACCATGTACCTGAATAGATGTCTTTACTGCCCACCTGCCCCCAAAGCTTGTACTTTACTGCTTGAGCCAGACCCCCACTTCTGGACTTTTTGGTGGTTAATTAGAGATGAGAGGTTGACAGACTCTCCTGCCTGGGTTTGCTTTGAACTGAGATAGTAAGAAAGCCAAGTGATGGGCTGAGAAGGTGGCTGAGGAGTAGAGTGCTTGCCTTGAATGCATGAGGCCCTGGCTTCGATTCCTCAGCACCACAAGAGCAGAAAAAGCTGCTGGATGTGGTGCTGTGTCTCAAGTGGTAGAGCACTAGCCTTGAGCTGAACAGCTTAGGGACAGTGCCCAGGCCCAGAGTTCAGGCACCTTGACTGGCAAAAAAAAGCCAAGTGACATTAACTGTATCAAGACTTCTGATTTGAACCAATAAATACTAAATGAAGTTTATTATAAAGCTAATATTTGACAATTTTCAAAAGAAGAGAATATGTCCATTCAAGAAGCCATAACTTAAATAACTCAGCAAAAGAAAGTGCAATGAATCATTTTGGAATTTTTTTCTGCTTTGGAAGATTACTATTGACATTGTCCTTCCTTTTGGGGAAACTTAAAGTCATAGTTGCACTTTTTTGTTAGTCGTGGGGCTTGAACTCTGATCCTGGGTGCTGTCCCTCAACGATTCAGCACAAGCTCAGTGCTCTACCCCTTTATCTATGGCACCACTTCTGGGGTTCTGGTAGTTAATTGAAGATAAGAGTCTCATGGACTTTCCAGAGCAGGCTGGCTTTGAACTGGAATCCTGTGGTCTAAACCTCCTGATTAGCTAGGATTACAAGCTTAAGCAACCAGCACCCAGCTCATATTTCCATTTAGTGCATTTAATGACACTATTTAGACAAAGAATGGAAATTTGAATCAAATGATGACATGGCCCCTTTTCAGAAAAATTGAGGTAGCAATGCATAAATCCTCCTATTCCATTTTGTTACATTAATGACACATGAGCTATGGGACCCTTACATTAGCAACCTCTTGCCATCTGTGTAGGTGTATTTAGTATCAGGAAAGACTGAGATTTTTAAAAAGAAAAAGAGATCAGGTGTGGAAAAACAGCATAGGAGGAGATACATTTATCACACAGAGATTAAGAACTAGGTTGATATCTAGTTCTTCAATAACCAAAAATGGTTCCCTAGAATGGTTTCTGGTATGCGTTAGTTACTATCATTTGTTCCTTCCATCTTGAGTTATTCTTTCTCTTGTCCCAACTGATAATTTGCCTCTGCATTTTTGGTGCCATGACTGACCCAAAAGATTTCCAAATCTCACTTGACTATCCTCATTGTGATTAGCAGTGACCACTCAAAAGCCTAGAATCTTTGAGTTTCCAGAATTAATCTTCACCTGACTTCTAAGCACATTCCTAGCATTAATTGCTGTGATCTAATGAACAAAACTTTTTTTTCAACACAGTGTCCTAATATAGGTAAAATACATGAATTAGGGAGTATTGTCAGGTATTAGTATGGAAGGAGCAATATATATTCCAAGTATGGATTATTTATTTTGCATTTACTAACTAAAATTTTTTTTTTTGCCAGTCCTATAGTACTGGGGCTTAACCTCAGTGTTAGGGAATTATTCCTGAGCTTTTTCTTTCTCTCATGGCTAACATTCTACCACTTGAGGCACAGCACCATTTCCAGTGTTTCTTTTTGTGTTTATGTGGTATGAGGAATTGAACTCAGGTTTTCATGCATGGTAGGCAATCACCGTACGACGAAGCCACATTCCCAGAGCTCTAAATGACTTTCTTAAGATGGTATCATATTTTCATTCCATAACTATGTATCATAATTGTGGCCAATTGCTAGAAAAGGACGTAGAAAACAATACTAAGTCCAATAAGGCTAGATGGACAATGAATAACTGTCACGGTCTAGCCAGGCACAGAGGGGCTTACCTCATGGGGCTGGTTCAACAGGCTGAGTGAGACAGTTCCTGACCCACAACCCACCTCCAGAATGAGAGGGCCACCTTGGGTTCCAGCCACATGGGAACACTGGGCCACCTCTTCAGCACCCATTCAACCAGTTCCTGTGAGAGAAAGAGAGAGAGAGATAAAGAAAGTCAGAATTACAATTAAGCCGGGTGCCGGTGGCTCAGGACTATAATCCTAACTAAGAGGCTGAGATATGATGAACATGGTTCATAGCCAGCCCAGGCGGGAACGTCCATGAGACTCTTATCTCCAAAGAACCACCAGAAAACTGGAAGTAGCACTGTGGCTCAAGTGGTAGAGTGCTAGTCTTAAGCTGAGAAGCTCAAGGACAGCACCCAAGCCCAGAGTTCAAGCCCCACGACTGACAAGAAGTGGACTTCCCACCACAAGAAGTGTACTGAATACCACACATTCTCCTCGGGACCATGGCATAGAAGTCAGGCTGAGTTTTCTGTCAACTGGAGGTCATGAGTTGGTCACCTGGCTTTCCATGCCCCATTTTCCCCAGCTACAAAACTGAACACAGTGAAGGATCTCCTTCCTCATGGGAATAGGATAAGGATGAAAGAGAAGCATGTTTTGTTTCATAATCCCGTACATTTCACATGACTAAAAACAGGCCCCATCTGAGCACTTTCCCAGTTATCTTCCTGTCATATGCTCACAGAATTGCCAAGAACCGTATCTGACAGCTGCTCCCTCTGTGCCTGGCCTTGCTGCAGAGATGCCCCTGTATTGATCCCTTGTTTCCTCACAACTGGAGGCAACCCAGAGCTTTACGGTTGCTGTAAACTAAGTTCAGGACAATCATCTAAAGCAATGACTGAGCATGGCGCTATATGTCTACCATCCCAACTAAGGAGGACCAGGCCTCATGGCTCATGCCTGTCACAGATAGGAGGATCACGATCCAGCCCAGCCTGAGCACATATGGAGTGAGTGTCTATCTCGGAATTGCCCAAGAGAGAAAGGCTTGGCTACCGTGGTAGACAACCTGACTGGCAAGCCTAAGGCCTTGAGTTCAAACCTTAATACACCAAAAAGAATGAGAGTCCAAATGCCAGAGACTCATGCATATAATCCTAGCTACTCAGGAGGCTGAGATATGAAGATCACAGCAAAAGATATAAAATAGGTTTGGCCTCACCCATCAGAAGTCATGATGAGAAAACACGGAGTCTGATTTATGCTGGTGAACTCCATACCAGCAGGGCTCACATCCGTACTAAGTCCCGACCATACTGTCTGTCCCCCTTGGAAGCCAAACCCTGTGGGCCTCATACCCAGGTCCTCCCAAGCTCCAGGTGCCACCAACCAGGCCCAAAGGAGTAGACAGCTCCAAGGCACACAGGACCCTTGGTCTTGTAATTTAATGTTGCTGAGTCCCCTTCAAGCATCTCACACTTCCAGGCCCCCAGACCCCAGGCACAAAGTCCATGCATCCCCCAAATGTAGCAAGCAGAAGTTACCAAAGGACCCAGCCTCCTTATTGCAACCCACTTCTACAAACACACACACACACACACACACACACACACACACACACACACACACACACACACACACACACACAGAGTCTCAGAGCAGTGCCTCTCCAGAGTTTGTTGGTTCCTCATCTGGGACAATGTACAAGCTGAAGCACAGGGGTTCCATTAGAGGAATCAGGGGCTCCCACTCAAGTGGAGCACCACTCTAATGATGCAGCACCACCCTGCCTATCCATTTCTCCAGGGCCAGACCCTTCACTCCCCATTCACCAAAACCCTAGGCTAGGCCGCTTGGTTAAGGAGTCCCGAGACAAGTGGCTCCTCAGAGCCAGGACTGAAAACAAGCAGGGGGTCATGGGGTCCCCATGGGGGTGTCTGACCCTAGGTGAGGGCGGCGTTGGGGAAATGGATGGAGTCTTAAAAGCTTCATACATAGACTTACTCCCTACTTCCAGGCTACATGCTTCTGGGCCACATGGAAGATTCTTGGAAAGGACAAGGAGACCAGATGGACTGGGAGCACCAGCAGAATCTGGCAGAGCTGGGAAATGTGATCACTCTGTGAGAACTGTTGATAGTTGGGGGGAGGGTACAGGCTGGGTGTATGTGTGTTTGTTTTGGGGGTCCTCCCAGATATTCACATTCTGCTCTGAACCCCAGCACTCTCACTTCCCTAATGGCCTCTTCTGGGACCCTCTCTTCAGGTGAAAGGGTGACTGAGCATGGAGGACAAGGGCTCACACAGCAAGAGAGACCTATCTTCTGCATCCAACACCCCAAGCCCCCACAAAAAAGGAAAAGACCCAAGAAGGCAGGTGTGTAGGTGCGGCTCCCCACCTCTGACTAAAGCCACCAGGTTCCCACCAAGAAGAGGAAGGGTGCAGATGCGTGGCTGTGTGGCTCTCACTGCTCCAGGCCAGTGCCTCTGTGGTGACTTCTCCTCACCCATCCCTGCATCTCCCTGTTTCCTGGGACACTGGCAGCTAGGGATGGGGTGGGATCCCCTGATCAATACCCACTCCCACCCCCACCCCTGGGACACATTTGTGGCAGAGCCCTGGCCAGAGTGGAGGGTATAGGGGAGCCAGTAGTCCAATCGGCAGTGAGGGGATCGTGTGTTGTGTGTGTCACAGGATATGGGCCCAGGAGGAGGCCACTGACATGTGCTGCTGGGAGAAGCTGTTGGAGGCATCTCTGGGTGGGTTCGAGCAGCGAAGGCAGTAGCATGGCAAATACTCAGGCTTGGAGCAGAGAGAGGGTGGCCTGGACCAGGTCAGGGCCACAAGCCTGCCTGTGGCGTGCCATCACCTGAGGACTCCTAGAGGTGCCATGGGTCCAAGCAAGCAGTGCTAGATTTGAAATGTAGTGCCATGCGGAATGCTGAAGGGGACTGGGGTGTGGGCAGGTGCGTGGCAGGGCTGAGCAAGGCCTCTTCTATGGCTGAGTCTCTTGATCACCACTCAGCCACCTCTAACTTCCTCAACTGTTGGTAGTGGTGTCAACCAACAGAGGAATCCCAGTGCTATCAGGCAGGATGGAATGTGGGTGTGACCACCATTCTTATATCAGAAAGAACTATGAAAGAATGGGAATGTGGCCAGAATCCTGTGATGCAGGCAGAATGGGCAGGGTGAAGATTACAGTGGCTCCCCCAGCCCTTTTCCCAGGGAACTCTGTCCAATTCAGTTGGGGACAAGAGGGTGACCGGTTTTAGATTGTTGTGTAGGTCTGTTTGTTGCCAGTCCTGGACCTTAAACTCAGGATCTGGGCACAGTATGTAAGCTGCTTTTGCTCAAGACTAGCTCTCTACCACCGGAGCCACACAACTCTACTTCTGACTTTGTTGGCATTGAAGTTGGACAGGGCTCTCAAGGACCTTCCTGCCTAGGGTGACTTTGACAATGATGCTCCTATCACAGGCTTCTAAGTATCAAGGAGGACTGCTGAGAGCCACTGGTGCCTGCCTAATCATTGGTCTTGCTGATGTTGTGGCACAGACCTGTGAGTTCCCTATCCTTGGGTTGAAGTGGTGGGAGCTGGAGCCAGCCCACAGTTGGAATCCTGGTCCTGACACCTCCAAATGGCAGGAGAACCTAAGAAACTCATTCCCATCCATAAGATTACCAATAGAATGTGATCATTGTCAAGATTGAATGAGCAGTTCTTGAATGATTCTAGGATCAAATTATGCACAATTATATCCTAGGATACTCGTGTATTTTAGTTAATACTTCATTAAGCATTTAAACAATCACATTCATTAAATGGAGGCAGAATGAAATACCTAAAAATTAGACCTCACAAAGTATAAAGGTGCAATTTTTTTCTGCCAGGATTGGGATTTGAACTCATTTTCTGGGTAACTTTGTTGCACTGTGTGGGAAGGGGAAGCTTGCCTCCTTGAAGTCAGGAAATTCAAGTCTGTTCCTTAGGCCTGAATTGGATCCCCAGCACTAAAAAACATCCTATTCATGTACATTTTAAATATATGATTTATATTCATGTACATATGTTCACTCCATATTACACTCACTCATACTTTTTTTTTCTTGTATTGACCGTTTATTTTATTGACTATTATGACACATACAACATTGATTACATAGGATTATAGGTCTGCATATGTATTCCACTTTATACCTGACACCCAGGACTTTCACAGAAAAGGAAAAAAATATGTCACCATCAGCTTCTTACTCCACAATTAATTGTTTGGGAGTGCTGGCATCTGAACTCATGGCCTACAAGGCCAAATTCATGAATTTGTGAGTGTCAACACGCCAACCTGGGGCAAATTGAGCTGACAGGCAGTTCCCAGGACCTGAGATTGAGCCCCAGGGGTTGACAAAATATGAACAGATTGACCTGCGGATGACAGTACACTAATAAATATAAATATATATGTTTATAGAGTGCCAGAGATGTATATACATTATTCAGTTATATAGATTACATTCCTAAAAATTGTGGGGTAATTAATGTAATTAATGTTATTATTTTCATCCTTAATAAACTATTAATGAAATCAGTGTCCTGAAATTATTGTGTTCATGTAAGTAATAGTATTCTTTTAATGCTTCATAAATATTAAATAAAATCAATCAGCTTCCTGAAATCATCTTGTCTAATTATATAGGAGAATCATTCATGATCAACTCATTCAACCGTGACATTGATAACATTCTTACAGATGGGAACGAGTCTTTTAGTATCTCCTGCCATTGGTAGGTGTCAGGACTGGGATTTGAAATCAGGGCCTATGTTGCCACGTGGTCCTATGGCTTCCCCGATAGTCCACCAGCGTTCAGCAATGCAAGGTAAAATACTCTTTGCAACAGTGTCATTCGGACCCAGGAGGGTCACCTCACAAAGGAAGAAAACATAAAAAGGCCATCTTGCCACATTTTTCCTGTGATTTTTTTTTCTCTTCAATGCCTAGGGATCTAGGATCCCAGGATCAGCTGTGGATCCAGTGGCTGCACCTCAGCCACGACCCGAGTTCAAGCCCCACTCTGGGAGAAAAAATAAAATAAAATAAATTTAGCTCCCTGGCTTGCAATTTGCACCATTTATTCTGCCAGGTTTTGGATTTGAACTCAGGGTCTGGGTAAATCTGCTTTGGATAAAGGAGAAGCTCACCGTACATGAAGATAAGAACTTCAGGCCTGTTCACTAGGCCTGAATTCAAGCCCCAGCCTTTGAAAACATAGTATTTATATAAACATAGGCTTTGTACTTACCTATAGATGTTCAGTCCATAGAAGTTTGGTGTGGTTGTTCCTTGTATTTATTGTTGTATTCATTTATTTACCATTGATTTTACTGTCTATGATGACACGTATTCCATTTATTACATTAATGACATCCTATCACATAGCATCTAGATTTGTAGACGTGTTCTCCATCATGCCTGACACCCAGGACTCTCAGAGAAAAGGAAAACAAGTTTCACACTCAGCTTTTATTCCATGATCCAATTGTTGGTAGTGCTGGAATCTGAACTCAGGGCCTAGCAGGAATAATTGGCAAATAGGTCAATGTGAACACACCATCCTGTTAACAACTAAGTAGGAAGGCCATTCCCAGGATATGACATTGATCCCCAGGGTGGGCCACAATAGTTATAAATTCATTGGTTAAATATAGGATCTGTATTTACATATATGTGTGGACAGCATCTCGTGTTCGGTGTACTTCTTATTTTGTGTCTTATCCATGGAGGTATAGTGTATTTTACTGAGTACTGTAACAGATATAACAGTGTTTACATGGATGACAACCTATTGCCATGTCTATAGGGTTTCTTATGCATTCTCCATCCTAGTGGAGACCCAGGACATTCACAAGACAGGAAAATAGGTGAATGGTTTGGCTTATCACATCAGGATACATATTTTGGCTGTGTTGGGATTTGAACTCAGAGCCTAGCAGGCCCAATGGAGGAAAAGGTCAAGATGAGGACACCGGTCTGTGAGCAATGAAGGAGATAGGCCATTTCCAGGACCTGACATCGAGTGCCAGGGATGGCCAGATAGTCATAAATTCATAATTTAAACATAGGCTCTATATTTACATACATGTGTGAGCAGCATCTTGCATTCAGTACACTTCTTTTCCTTATTTTGTTCCTAATTCATGGAGGTATTGTGTATTTTATTGGTGACAGGTATAACTGTGCTGACATGGATGATAACCTGTTCCCATAGTTATAGGGTTGCCTATGCATTCATTCTCCATCCTAGTTGAGACCCAGGACTATCACAGGAGAGGAAAACATTTGCAACAAGTGGCTTCTGACATCAGGATGAAACTTTTGTCAGTGCTGGGATGTGAATTCAGGTCTGGGTAGCTCTGTTGAACTGTGGTGGAAGGAGAAGCTCACCATCCTTGAAGACTAGAATGTGAGGCCAGGTCCCAGGCATGATCTGAAGCCCCAGCACTGGACAAAATAACAAGCCGACCTTTTTTAAACATAGGATCTCTCTTTATCTACAGGTGTGTTATGCAACTTGCATTCAGTGTAGTTATTCTCTTTATTTTGTGTCTTATTCATGGATGTATTGTATGTTTTATTGAGTATGACAGATATAACTGTGCTGACATGGATGTCAACCTATTCCCATTGCTATAGAGTTGCCTATATAGTATTCTCCATCTGTGCTAAGACCCAGGACTTTCACAGGACAGCAAAACAGATGGATCAATTGTCTTCTCACATCAGGGTGAAACTTTTGGCAGTGCTGGGATTTGATCTCAAGGCTTAGTAGGGCCAATTGGTGAATGGGACATGGTGAGCACACCAGCCTGTGAGCCACTAAGAAGCTTGGCCATTTCCAGGACCTGAGATCAAGCCTCCCAGTGTGGAGGCCAAAACAGTAAAAATTTCCCAATTTAAACAGAGGACCTCTATTTCCATACATGGGTGGGCAGTACCTTGCATTCTGTGTAGTCATTCTCATTATTTTGTCTTATTCATTGATGTGGTGTGTATTTTCTTGAGTATAGAATGACAAATATAACTGTGTTGACCTGGATGATAACCTATTCAAATAAGTAGAGAGTTGCCTATGCATTCTCCATCCTAGCTGAGACCCAGAACATGCACAGCACAGAAAAAAAAAAAAAAAACTGTGCAAAGTCTGGCTTCTCACATCAGGGTGAATTTTTGGCAGTGCTGGGATTTGAACTTGGGGCCTGGGACTCCCAAATGGCCAATGGGTCCAGGTGCGCACTCCAGCCTGTGAGCCATGAAGGAGCTGGGCCATTCCCCGGAACTGAGATCGAGCCCCAGGGAGGCTACAATAGACATCAATGCATCATTGAAACATGGAAAGTATATTCACATCTGTGTGTGGACTGCATCGATAATTTAGTGTAGTTATTCTCTCTATTTTGTATGCTAATCATGGATGTAGGGTGTATTTTCTTGAGTATATGATGACAGGTATAACTGCACTGACATGGATGACAACCAATTCCCATGGCCACAGGGAGATCCATGCATTCTCCATCCTAGCTGAGACCCAGAATTTGCACAGGAAAGGAAAACAGGTGCAATGATTGGCTTCTGACATCAGGATGATTCTTTTGGCAGTGCTGGGGTCTGAACTCAAGGCCTAGCAGGCCCAAGAGGTGAATGGGTCCACATGAGTAGACCAGCCTGTGAGCCATTACGGAGCTAGACTGTTCTCAGGACCTGAGATTGAGCCCACAGGTGGGGGTAGGGGGAGAGTGCACAGCAGTCATCCATTCATAAGCTGAAGGTAGTATGCAAATAAGTACATATTTGTATAGAGTAGGAGAGATGGCCACCTTTGATGGAATCGAATCTCCTGTGTGACTACCGATTCTTGGATCTTTCCTGATGCCTCCGTTTCACAATTGATGATTATTGTCATGCTTCATCAAATCTTCATTGCAAATAAGCAATATCCCATGATTCTTGCCTATCATTTCCTACACCTCTAACACATGAACTACTGATTCAAAGATGACATCAATTGCATTCCATGACTCTTCTAGGTCCATAAACAAATATCTTGGGATCTTCCTCCATACCGTCTTAGTATGGTGGCTGAATTCAAGCCTCAGGCCTGGAAAACACACTCCTTATATACATTTTAAAGATAGCACTTATATTTCCATACAGATGTTCAGTCCATATCCTGTTTGGTGTGGTAGGGTTTATACTTCCATAGAGATGCTCAGTCCATACAGTGTTTGTGTGATTATTCATTTTATTTCTTGTTTTATTCATTTATTTACCATTTATTTTATTGACTCTGATGACACCTATCATTTATTATATTGTTTATATCCTATCACATTGCATCTAGATTTTTAGATGTGTTCTCCATCATGCCTGAAACACAGGGCTCTCCCAGAAATGGAAAACATGTGTCACAGTCGGCTTCTTAATTCAAGATTAAATTTTCACAGTGCTAGGATATGAACTCAGGGCCTAGCTTGCCCAATTCATGAATGGGTGAGTGTGAGCCTGGCAGCCTCTAGCCAATGAAGCTGTCAGGTGGTTCCCAGGTGCTGAGATTGAGCCTCAGGTTTGGCCAAAACAGCAATACATCGATAGGCAGACGGTGATATATAAATAAATATATATTGGTAAAAAATTGCCAGAGCCGACCATGTATTAATGAATGACATCTACTACTTTCCTACCAACTCTTAGGTATTTATTATACTTCCATTGAAGGAATATTATTCTTTTCATGCTTAATAAACTATTAAGATCAATCAGCATCCTAGGATTCTTGCATCCATTCTTAGACTAAACCACTGCACGAACTACTCTTTCAATCAGTATTCCTATGCATAGAAACGAGTATCTTAGCATCTCTGCCACTGGTAGGTGTCAGGACAGGGATTTGAAACTGGGACCTATGTTGATAGGTGGGCCTATTGCTTTCCTGATAGCCCACCAGCCTTCAGCAATGGCAGGTCAGGTCCACTTTGCAGCTGTATCATTCTGAACCAGTAGGGTCACCCTGCAAAGAAAAAAATTATAACCCCCCCCAACCCTCTGCAGCTCACTATTTTTGGTGCTGTTCCACGTTTTTTTTCTTCCTGCAAGCCCTCTTGGCTTGGGATCCCAGGAATGGCTATGGGTCCAGAGGCTGCAGCCCAGCCTAGGGATATCATGCTTAGGCAGTTGCCATGATCTGAGTTCAAGACCCCTGGTTGGCAAAAAAAGAACAAACAAACAAACAAACAAATAAATTATTTATCTATTTATTTATGTATTTATTTAACTAAATTGAAAAAATAAAGCTCCATGATTTGGAATTTCTGCTAGTTTTATTTCCTATCCTGGGATTTGAACTCAGGGTCTTGGTAAATCCATAACAATGTGAGGGAAGGTGCAGAGTCACCACTCCTTTAGTTCAAACCCGTGCCAAGGCAAAATTAAAAAAATAAGTCACTGATCTTGGCAGGGGGGAGGTAGTTGTGCAGATGGGAGGGAAGGGATAGTAGGGGGAAAACAAAGGAAGAGGCAACAATGCTCAATAGGAAATGTACTCATTACTTTGCTCATATAACTGTAACCCTCTGTACATCATTTTTACAATAAACATCATACAAAAAATAAACAATGAAGTGCTCAGAGAAGCACTTTGGGGGTAAGGGAAAGCTGTCTGAATAGCTGTCCAAAATTCTACACTGTTTTTTTTTTTGAAATGTTCAGTATTGAACTGAATGAACATAACTGCTTTCATCAAAAAAATTGTCAGTCTCTTGGAAATAGGGCTAGTATTTCTGCCATTGCTGGGATTTGATCTCACATTCCAGGTAACTCTTTTGCACCATGGGTAAATGCAAAGTTTACTGTCCTTGAGGAAAACAAATTCAGGCTAGAGTTCCCAAGGCCTGCAGTAGGGCCCTGCAATGGAAAAATATTTATGATATATACTTACATATGAATGTTTATTAAATATTATTATTATTGTCATTGTTTTTTATTTATTTTATTTTTATTTTATTCATTTATTCATTGTTTAAAATATTTAGTATTATGCATGCATAACATTTATTATATTTTGTACATCTATTAGAAAATTATACACAATAATTTAGGACATGGAGTCATTTTTCATTAATTATTAAGTGTTGAAATATGATACATAATTAAATGGAGGCATTTGTCACAGTCATCACATGTTTAGTGTCTGTCCCAAGTATGAGCTTTGTCTTATTCATCTTTGAGCAAATTCCTACAGGGATTTCTTTAGATGATTTATACTCAGAGGCTTTTCTTGAGGATAGGAAAGTTGAGGGATAAGATAGTAAGAGTGAAGCTGGGAATGTGGCTTATATGTAGAGAGCTTGCTCAGCATGCATGAATGCCAGGGTTTAAATCCTCAGTGCCAAGTACTCAGAAAAAGCCAGAAGCTGTGGAATGGCTCAAGTGGTAGAGTGCTAGCCTTGAGAAACAGAAGCTCAGAGACAGTACCCTGAACCTAGGTTCAAGCCCCAGAAGTGGCAAAAACAATAGGCCAGATGCTGGTGGCTCACACCTACAACCCTTGCTAATCAGGAGGCTGAGACCGCAAGACCACAGTTCAAAGACAGCCTAGGGAATGAAAGCCTTTTAGACTCTTACCTCCAATGAACCACCAAAAGACCCCACGTGGAGCTGTGACTTAAGTGGTAGAGTGTTCACCTTGAGCTGAAGGGCTTAGGGATAGTGCCTAGGCTTGAGTTCGAGACACATACCTGGAAAAAAAGTGAGGGTTAATCAAAGTACTTTTCCTATTTGTTAATTATGAGAACATTTTTCTGTAAAATGAATGCTAGTGGAATCAGAGCTCAATGTTCAAGTATAGCAGATCCATATGTCCAGACATTCAGGCTCTAGCATTAAAACCTTGTGTGCTACAGGGTTCTGAAAGGTCCAATGTTGAAAGGGTTAATATGCTCCCCAAGCCCTTTATGATGAGCAGTTGACTTGTATTTTCAATGTTATTACAGTTCTGAACTTAGCAGAGCAACAGAAACTCATGCTTGTCACCCTCGCTTAGGAGACTGAGGTCTGAGGATCACAGGGTGAAGACAGCCAGGACAGGAATGTTTATGAGGCTCTGACTTCCACTTCACCACAGACAAAGCAGAAAGGGACTTGTGGCAGAGTGCTAGCCTTGAGCCAAAAGAGCCCAGGGACAGAGCCTAGATCCACATTTCAAGCCCAAAATCTGCAAAACATTTAAAGCAAAGGACAGAAAAAGAAGGAAAAAGCCAGGAACTCCCTTTGGGTTTGATCAATCTATGTCTATCTTGGAAGCTTCTGAGGAGCTAGCAGGACAAGCACCAAAGAAGGACATGGACTAGGAGAGCAGGCCGAGTTCAAGGTTCAAGTGTAGCAGATCCATCTACTACAAAATGTAATCATCTTGTGTCCTCCAGTGGGCTTCCGAAATGTCACATGTTCAAGAATTCCTGGGTTTCCCTTGGTGATGAGAAGTTACTTGCACTCTAAATGTTCTTAGATTTCTCAAGCTATAGAAGCAGGAAAGAAACATCATTGACCCATCCTGGGTATAAATGAAGTTCTTAGGATCCAAGACCTAGACCTGTTAGTAGAAAGAACTCCAATGTACCTCTGTATTTGAAGGACAGGAAACAGTTTCAAAAAAACAGGCTAGGTGCAGAGACCTAGGCCTGCAGGATTAGGAGGCAGAATGTACACACTCAACAGGGAAGTGAGCTGCAAAACCACTTCATTCATTCCAGGCACAACCAGCAATGGGAGAGGGGCAACTTCAAACATTTGTTAGAGTTACACCAGGGTCAGGCTTTTCTCAGCCTCTTCAAACAATGCCTGATTAACCTTCCTCCTTCAGGTGATGGGAGCCTCAGGCTATCTTTAGGTTACCAATAGAGAGCCAGTTTAGTGGGGGAGAGGGGGAGGAACAGAGTAGAAAAATCCTGCTTTTTGGTCTTAGGGAGTGGGTTCTTGACTCTCCATCTGTCAGATTTGAAGGCCCTTCTTCTACCTCTGCCAGTCCATTCTCCTTCCTTCATTCTCCACATCATTAATGTAAATCCCCAGTCCAATGAGAGGCAGTGTCCTTTCTCTTCTACCTCCAAGCACCTGAGTTAGAACCTGGCTCTGCCCTCTTGACTCTGGGGCTCTCCACTGCCTGAGAAGTGAGAGAGAGACAGTCTTCCTGCTGTGTGGTTATATGAAGGCGATGCAGGTGTCCTGGAACACTGCAGATGGCCTCATGGTTGGGAAGTGTTCCCTTCTTTCCTACTGACATCCAATACCAGATTCACCTATCATCTTTCTATCTATCTATTTATCTATCTATCTATCCATCTATCTATCCATCTATCTATCTATCTATCTATCTATCTATCTATCTATCTATCATCTATCTATCTATCTATCTATCTATCTATCTATCTATCTATCTATCTATCTATCTATCTATCTATCTATCTATCTATCTATCTATCTATCTATTTATCTATCTATCTGTCTGTCTGTCTGTCTGCCAGTCTGTCTGTCTGTCTGTCTGTCTGTCTGTCTGTCTGTCTGTCTGTCTGTCTGTCTGTCTATCTATCTATCTATCTATCTATCTATCTATCTATCTATCTATCTATCTATCTATCTATCTATCTACCTACCTACCTACCTACCTACATACCTACATGTTATCTCTTTAAGGCCTGGGCACTGTCTCTAGCGCTCTGCTACTTGAGTCACAGCACCAATTCTGGCTTTCTCTGTGAATGTGCAACTGAGGAATCAAACCCAGGGCTTCTTGCATGCTAGGCAAACACTCACTAATCCACATTCCCAGCCCCCTCATCTTTTTCTTAATGGTAGTTTTTACATAAGTATGCGACCATTTTTCATCCCCAGGTTAATTTTTCTGAATACCTGTTATAACTATGAACCTTGATCTTCTCTTCCCCTGCCTGATTTGTGACTGTTCCTGCGTTGGCCTCATAATAAAATGTAAATAAAGGCTTCTGAGAGCTTAAGTGTGCATCATATAAGGGTGCAGGTGTGGAGCCTTGGAAAGAAAAGTGGTGGGCCTGAAATGAGAATGCTGCAGTATGCACAATGAGCATATCTGAAAAATAAATCAGTAAGTAAAAGTAAAAGCATTGATATGGTCTGTTTGTAGTCAGGGAAGTAATATACACACATAAGTTGGTAGGAGGACACTGATACATAACTTGGCCTTCCTTCTCTTTTTGAATTTTTTGTAGGCATCCCAGGGCTTAAACACAGAGCCCAATGCATTCCTGAGCTATTTTGCTCAAGGCTGAGGCTCTACCACCGCCACAGCTCCACGTCCAGCCATCTGGTCAATAATTGGACATAAGCGGCCCCCAGGTTTTCCTGCCTGCTCTGGACAATATCTCCTGCTTGGATTTCTCTCTCAAAGCTGGAGTTCTACCCTCTGGGCCACTGCTCCACTTCTGGTTTGCTGATGGTTTATTGGAAATAAGAGGCTCACAGACTTTCCTGCTCAGGTTGGCTTTGAATGGAGACACTCCTTTCTCATTTTTGGCTTCAAACCTGTGGCCATAGGGGAAGATGAGGAGAGTAAATCCTTCTCAGAGAAACCAGCTATGAAGAACATTGGGTAGTTTACTTATAAATTCAAACCATTGGAATGACCCTGCTAAGAAGTCAGATGTCCAGAGTAAAAACTAAAGAAGAAAAGAAAGGCAAGTGCCAGTGGCTGCTAACTGTAATCCAGGCTCATCAGAAGGCTAAAATGGGGCTGTGACTCAATTTTAATGTACTACCTCTGAGCAAAAGGAGTTCAGGGACAATGGCTAGGGTTAGTGTCCAACCCCAGAACCTGCCCCACACCAAAAATAAAGACCGTGTAGCTCCAGGTGAATCTCCGGAGTAGCTATGATGAATGGCACTGAATTAGGAAATTTGTTTTAAATACAATGATTTCATAGCACAGAAAGTGCTTTCAAGACATTGCATGTTCTGGGGCTCCCCTCACTGTTCCCAGTGTAGCCTGAGGGTTTCTCTGCATCCCAGGGCTGTTGGAAGAAGTCTCTCATTGTCTGGACAGGCAGACAAAAGGCCTCACTCCTGTACAGCTATGTAACCAACAACTCCATCTGGGCCAATTAGTGAGGATGAGTGTGGGTAGGCTGTGAAGGTCAGGAGAAAAAGACCTCTTTGTACCCCAAGCTATCTCTATCACCAGTGCTCTGTTTTGACAGGAAGCCTTCATTTATGCCATCACCCTTGGCAGGCCAAGTTTCCTGCACATATCCTGCCTTTGTGAGACTATATTCCGGTGTATAGATACAGTGTTCACTATAATTCAGGAGTCCTTCTGACAGACAACTAGGGCACTAAACCTAATGGAATGTTTAATTGCAGGTGATGATGGGACTATGATGCCTCTCCTAGGTTTCTGGAACCTTGGAAAATCCAAGCACATGTCGGATATCACAAAGCTTCCTGTCATCTAGGGCTGGTAAAGCTCATCAGGTTTTGAAACATTTGACCTCTCCTAGTTGGGCCCTGGGTGGCTAGGTTTTGGGGTGGAACACAGGACCTGGGTGCTGAAGATGAGCTCAGTGCAGAAGCCCAGTGCTCTACCATTTGGTGTCACAGCTTCACTTCTGGTCTGTGTGTGTGTGTGTGTGTGTGTGTGTGTGTGTGTGTGTGTGTGTGTGTGTGTGTGTGTCCGTGTGCATGTGTGCATACACCAGTCTTGCAGATTGAACTTAGGACCCTAGCAGTGTACCTAGTTTATCTTGTACAAAGATATCTATCTCCCACTTGAGCCACAGAGACTTTTCAGGCTTTTTTCTAATGGTGTGGTCCTGAGAAATCATGCCCAGGGTTTCATATATGCAAAGCACTCTACACTTAAGGCCCCTTCCCAGGCCTCTATTTCAGATTTGTTAGTTTGTTTCTGTCTTTTTCTTATTGTTGTTGTTGTCTGTTGTAGCAGTTAAAGTCTGGACCTGGGTGCTGTCCCTGAGTTCTTCAGCTCAAGTGTTGTGCTCTACCACTTGAGCCACAGCACCACTTCAGGTTTCCTTGTGGTTCATTGGAGTTAAGTGTCTCAAGGACTTTCCTGCTCAGACTAGCTTTGAACCATGTTCCTCAGATCTCATCCTCCTGAGTAGCAAGGATGACAGGCATGAGCCACAAGCACCACACTTCCACTTCAGGTTTCTGGAGATAATTGTCTCATGGGACCTTTTGTGTTTGAGATAGTTTGGAACCCAGATCCTCAGATCTCAGCTTCCTGAGATGGCACGATGACAGACCTCAGCTATAGACCCCTAGGCTGTGGCACTCTGCTGCAAAGGGCTCCTTGGCTCCACGTGGTGGAGGGCTATCCATGAGCCCAGAGATAAGGGTCAGTGCCTAGAGCCCAAGTTCAAGGTTCATTACTGAGAAAAAACAGAACAAAACAATTGTCTGCATGACACAACTCACTAGTCTTCAGTAATACATAATTTTGTCCATGCCATGGGGACACATCTGAGCCACAATATACTTTTGTTTTTAAATCAAACTTCTTTTTTTTCTTTATTGTGAAAATACCATACAGTTACAATTACATCGGCAAAGTATTGAACACATTTCTTAGTAAGCATTGTTGCCTCCTCCTTTGTTTCACCTTCCTATCCCTTCTCCCTCACTCCCAGCCACCAAAGTTGTAAAGTTCGTTTTTAGACGTAATGAATTGTACATCTCATTGTGGCAATGGGTCCACCTGTATCCCTATTTAAACGATTTGCTTTTTCCCTTCCCCTCCACAAATTATACGAACATCAAATACAGTGAAAACAAGGGTTATACTGTGGGGGAGAGACCTACAATGCAACAAATAAATCATCCTATAAATATATTATAAACAACCGCATGAAATAAAAAGAAAACATTTGAATCCTTATGGTGTGGTTCATTTCGTCTAAGAGCAACATATCTGACATTACCTGCTTGTCTCATGCATATACTGGTTATTGCAAATAAGGAAAACCATAGGACCTATGTTTCTTTAGGCCTGTCTTACAACACTTAATATAATTTTTTCCAAGTCTTTCCATTTCCTAACAAATGTAGCAGTGTCATTTTTTCATGTATATATATATATATATATATATATATATATATATATATATATGTATATATATCACATTTCGTCTGCAAAATCATCTGAGTTGTGGAGCTCTTACAAGGACCAGATGAATGAATGCACCCTGTAAAGGACACAGCACGTGAAATTTTGCATGACTCCGCACACAGCACCCAATGTAGGACTCAGCACACTGCACCCTGTAAAGTACTCAGCACATAGCACACTGTGCAAGACTCAGCACAGAGCACCCTATGAAGGGCTCAGCACATAGCTCTATTCCATAAATTGTCATTAGAATTAGGGTGGTTTCATCAGTATCATCCTTCTTTGAGGAACATTCCACAAACCACACAAGATCACATCTAATGGTTTAGAGGGGTGTTTTTATTTGAGGGGGATTACCCATGGGGCTTGAACTCAAAGCATGTGGATACTGTTCTAATAACATTTGCTCAGGGCTAGAGCTCTGCCACTAGGAGCCACGTTTTGAAGGGTCTCACAGACTTCCTGCCAGGGCTGGGTTTTAAAGCCCCCAAATAGCTAGGATGATGGGGTTAAACCAGCCATCAGCGTCTGGTTCGGTGCAGCCGGGTTGCAGCAGTTTTCATATGGCTAAGTCAGGTTAAGTGGCAGCTGTCAGCGCCAGACTCCTAGCTTGCTCTGCGATTATGTATTTGAAGTCCTGTCCTTATATCATTATTTGGCAGCAGTCCTGGGACTTGAATAAGGGCTTAGAAAATGTCCCTAAGTGTTGGTGCTGCAGGCTAGCATTCCTTTGATTGAAAAACAGCAGAACTTCTGGATTTTCTGTTTATGTGGCACTGAGAAATCCACCCCAGGGCTTCTTGCTTACTAGGCGAGCATTCAACCACCGAGCCCCAGGAGTGAATGAGGTATAAATAGATAGAGTTTCCTGTATATAAGTATTATATACACAAAAAGAGAGATGTCTGTATATTATTGAATTATAGATAATATTACTACCAATTATTAGGTTTTAAATTATGTCTCCATTTAATGATGTGTCCCAGTTGAACAATTAATAAAGCATTAATTAATAATTACTCAATATACTATTATTATTTATCATATATGTACATTCATCCATACATATAATTACATATTTTATAAATGAGACAAATTAAATTATGCATCGTGTGTTACTACCAATTAGTAGGTATTTAATTATGTCTCCATGTAATTTTTATTCTCATAATGCTCAATAAAATATTAATTAAACATCCAAGTCCTATAATTATTGCGTCTAATTTTATCCCAGAATGATTCACTACTAATTCAATCTGTTTTTCTTCCAACTATGTCATTTCTTACCTTTATGACATCCTATTGCATAGCATATAGATTTGCATATAATTTATACATCCTACCTGTCACCGAGCACTTTCAAAGAAGAGGAAAACGTGTCACCCTCGGCTTCTCACTCCATGATTACATTTTTGGCAGTGCTGGGATCTAAACTCAGGGCCTAGAAGGCTCAGTTCATGAATGGGTGACTGCCAGCACAGCAGCCTCTAGCCAATTCAGCTTCCAGGCAGTTCCCAGGCCCTGAGATCGAGCCCTGTATGTTGACTCCATATTGCACTTAGTGTAGTTATTCATTTTATTTTTTGTTTTATTCATTTATTTACCATTTATTTTATTGACTGTTATTACACATGAAACATTTACTACATTTATTACATAGGATATAGATTTGCCTATGTATGAAACTTCACACCCGACATCCAGGACTTTCACAGAAAAGGAAAACATGTGTCACCATAGGCTTCTTACTATATGATTCAATTTTTGTGAGTGCTGGCATCTGAAATCATAGCCTACAAGGCCCAATTCATGAATGGGTGAGTGTCAGCACACCAGCCTGGGGCATATAAAGCTTACAAAAGTTCCCAGAACCTGAGATCGAGACCCAGGTGTTGACAAAATAAGAACAGATTGACATGCAGATAGTAGTACACAAATAAATACAGATCTTTAAAGAGTGCCAGAGATGTCTATATATTCTTCAGTTATATATACTACATTCCTAGCAATTCTTGGGTATTTATTATGCCTCCATGTAATTAATATTTTTGTTTTCACCCTTAATGAAATATTAATTAAATCAACTTCTCTCCTGAAACTATTGCGTCCATGTAATTAATAGTAAACTTTTAATGTGTCAAAAATATCCATTAAAATCCATTGGCCTCCTAAAATCACTCTGTTTAATTATATAGTAGTATCATTCAAGAACAACTAATTCAACGTTGACATTCATAACCTTCTATCGGTATTCCTATGTATAAGAACCAGACTCTTGGGATCTCCTGCATTGGTAGGGGTCAGGACCGGGCTTCGAACACAGGGCCTATGTGGCCGTGTTGGCCTATGGCTTCCTTGGTAGCCTGCCAGCCTTCAGCAATGCCAGGTTAGAAAAACTTTTCAGCCATGTCATTCAGACCCAGTATGGTCACCTTGCAAAGAAAACAAATGTAAAACCCGCAGCCATCTGCAAGTTGCCGATATTTTTTGTTTTGTTTTGTTTTGTTTTTAATACTGTACAGAAGGGTTACAATTACATGGGCAAGATAATGAGTACATTTTTTTAATCAAACATCATTGCCTCCTCATATGTTTCCCCTTCCCCTCCCTTCCCATACCCTCCCTGACACCCTACCAGGTCCTCCCCCCACCAATGTTGTAAAGTTCGTTTTTTGACATAATGACTTGTACATCTCATTGTTGCAATAGGTCCACCTGTATCCCTATTTAAACGATTTGGTATCCCTATTTAAATGATTTGTTTTTTCCCTACCCCTCCACAAATTATACCACCATCAAATGCAGTGAAAGCTTGGGTTATACCGTGGGAAAGGGACATACAAACAACATAGAAATCATCTTATAAATATGTTAGAAATAATTGAATAAAATAAAAATTCTTTTCAATACTTATCTTGGAGTTCATTTTCCTAACATCACCTTATCTGACCTTTTCTGCTTGACTCAGACATATACTAGTTATTGCAAATAAGGGAAACTTTATCTGTGTTGTTTTATTTATTTTTATTCCTGTCAATCTTTGGGGCCCAGGAACCCAGGTTCGGCTGTGAGTCCAGTGGCTTCAACCCAGCCTGGAGTGATTAAAGCTGAGGCAGAGGGGGCTGGGAGGTGGCTCAGTGGTAGAGTGCTTGCCTTGCATGCATGAGGCCCAGGGTTCGATTCCTCAGCACCACATATGCAGAAAAAGCCGCAAGTGGTGCTGTGGCTCAAGTGGTAGATCGCTAGCCTTGAGCTGAAGAGCTGAGGGACAGCACCCAGGGCCAGAGTTCAGGCCCCACAACCAGCAAAAAAAAAAAAAAAATGCTGAGGCAGAGTTGCCATGATCTGAGTTCAAGCCCTGTGCTTGACAAAATAAAAATAAATGAATAAACACATTAAAAATATTTTAAAAATTATGAGGCCCCGTGGCTTGGAATTGATGCCATTTTTTTTCTGCCAGGCCTGGGATTTGATCTCAGGGTCTGGGAAATCTGCAGCATTGTGGGGGAAGGGGAAGCTCACCATGCTGGAAGACAAGAAAGTCAGGCCTGTTCCCAGGGCCTGAATTCAAGTCCTAGCACTTGAAACAATAATATTTTTATATATTTTAAATACATGATTTATATTTACAGTTTATTGCATATTGCGGTTCATGTAGTTATTGATTTTATTTTGTGTTTTACTTATTAAGTATTTTAGTGAGTATGATTACACATATAATATTTTTACATCCTATTACATAGAACATAGATATGCCTACATATTATCCATCATTGCTGAGACCCAGGACTTTCGCTGATAAGGAAAACAAGTGGGAGAATTAGCCTCTTCCACCAGGATTAAGTTTTTGGCAGTTCTGTGATTTGAACTCTGGGCCTACAAGACCCACTTCATAAACGGGTCAATGTTAGCACACCAGTCTGATGCAAGTGAAGTTGGCGGGTAAATTTGAGGACCTGAGATCAAACCCTAGGAGTGGCCAATATATAAACAGATAGATGTGTAGATTGCAGTATGTGTGTGTATTTCCATATGCATATGCATCTATACATAAATGTATACCGAGACAGATAGACATTTGTATAGATTCTACTGCATAACTCTATATATAAGTGATGTATATACCTTCTTTTTATATATTCTATTGCTACCTATTATTTGGTCTAAAATTATGAGTCCATTAATTAATCTCGGTAGAAGACTTAATTAAGTATTAATTCAATTAATCAATGACCTATATTTATTGTGTACAATCTTACACTAGATTGACTAGCTAATTAGTAATTCAATTAGTACATGCCAAACATTCTATTAGTCTTCCTATAGATAGGAATAGATAGGAATGAGTTTCCTAGCATCTTCAGCCATGTATAGGTGGCAGCCCCAGGATCAAACTCAGGGCCTAGATGTCTGGATTGGGCTCAGGCTTCACTGACAGCCCCCAGCCTTAGGCCCTTCAAGGTCACGTACAATTTTCAAGTTGAGTTATTGAGACCCAGGGTTGTCACAGTGCAAAGGAAACAAAGGTAAAATGGGTGTATAAAACTTCCTGGTTTTTTCCTCCTCCATTTTTGTTGCTTTGATGTTTTTTTTGCCAGTGCTAGGAGTTGAAGTCGGGTCCTAGGATCCCTGGATCATCTGTGGGTGTAAATGCTGCACCCCAGCCTAGGGTAATCATAGTTTAAGACACAATAAAGTGCTTCCTTCAGGAAAAGGATCTCAGGGACAATGTCTAGGCTCACAGTTCAAGCCTCAGGAGTGGCCACACAAAAAGAGCCATTAAGTCTGTGTGTCTGTATATGTATGCATGTATTTCTATCGGAGAACATCCAAAGTCGCTATGAAGAGAGGAACCCAGACAGGAAATTTGCTTTGAATAGAATGACTTCATAGCACAGAGAGTGCTTTCAAGACAGTGCATGATCCTGGAATCCCTTCACTGTTTCCAGTGTAGCCTGAGGGTTTCTGCACACCCGAGGCTGTTGGAGGAAGTCTGCCTCATTGTTGGAACAGGCAGAAAAAAAGCTTCACTCCTGTTCAGCTTTCTAACAAAAAATTCATGTGGGGCAATTAGTGAGGATGAATGAGGGCAGGCTCTGAAGGCCAGGAGAAAAAGGCACCTAGCGCTCTCTCTCTCTCCCCAGTGCTCTGTTTTGACAGGAAGCCTTCATTTGTGCCACCTCCCATGGCAGGTCAAGTTTCCTGTACTCATCCTGTCTTTGTTAGACTATGTTCCAATATTGAAAAAAACTACTACAATTAATTCAAGAGTCCTTCTTGCAGACAACTAGGGAGCTGAACCTAATAATATTCCTAATTATCAAAGGTGCCTCCCTAGGTTTCTGGGAGCTTGTTAAATCTAAGCACTTGTGCAAAATCACAATGCTTCTTGTCATCTAGGGCTGGTGAAGCTCATCATGTATTGAAACCTTTGCCATCTTCGAGTTGGGCTTTGGGTAGGTAGACTTCGGGTTAAACACAGGACCAGGGTGCTGACCTTGAGCTCAGAGGAGAAGCTCTTTGCTTTACCATTTGGTGTCACTGCTTCATTTCTTGTATCTTTGTGTGTGTGTGTGTGTGTGTGTGTGTGTGTGTGTGTGTGTGTGTGTGTGTGTGTGTGTGTGTGTGTGCAAGTGCATACACCAGACCTGGAGCTTTTATTCAGGACCTGAGCACTGTACCTTAGTTTCTCCTGTACAAGGACAGCACTCTACCACTTGAGCCACACAGCCAATTCAGGCTTTTTTTCTAGGGATGTGGTACTGAGGATTCAAGCCTAGGGTTTCACACATGCAAAGCACTCTACCCCTAAGACGCATTCCCAGCACTCCACTTAAGGTTTCTTAATTTCTTTTCTTGTAAGTTGGAGGAGTTGACGTCTGGGCCTGGGTGCTGTCTCTGAGCTCTTCAGCTCAAGTCTAACACTCTACCACTTGAGCTACAGCGCCCCTTCAGGCTTTCTGGTGTTTCTTTGGAGATAACCATCTCAAAGAATCACCTGCCAAGGCTGGCTTTGGACCATGATCCTCAGCTCTCAGGCTCCTGAATAGCTAGGATGAGAGGTGCGAGTCACTGCTACCCAGCTTCCACTTTAAGTTTCTAAGTTGTGAATAGGAGATAATAGTCTCATGGGACCGTTTGTTTCTGGGATAGTTTGGAACCCAAATCCTCAGCTTCCTGAGCAGGCAGGATGATAGACCTCAGCTAAAAGCACCTAAGCCGTGACACTTTGCTGCGTGGTAGAGTGCTAGCCCAAGAGGAAAATCAGCGCCTAGGCTTTGGGTTGAAGGTTCATGATGGAGAAAACTAAACCAAACCAATTGTCAGCAGGAGACAAGTCACTAGAGTTCAGTACATACATAAATTTGGCTCTGCCTTGGGGACATATCTGAGCCTCAACTTTCTCATCTGC
This sequence comes from Dipodomys merriami, assembly GCF_024711535.1. Lineage (NCBI taxonomy): Eukaryota > Metazoa > Chordata > Mammalia > Rodentia > Heteromyidae > Dipodomys > Dipodomys merriami. Next base: position 128,349 of record NW_027202339.1, read on the forward strand.
AAAATCATCTTACTTGTGGAGCTCTAACAAGGACCAGATGGAAGAATACACCCCATGAAGGACTCAGCACATAAAACCCTATGAAGGAATCAGCACCCAGCACCCCAGGAGGGACTCATCACATAGTTCTATCCCACAAGCTGTCATTAGAATTCAGGTGCTTTCATCAGTATCACGATTCTTTCAGAAAAATGTCAAAAAACACAAAAGTTCAAATCTAATGGTTTAGAGGGGTGGTTAATGGGGGGAAGGGTCCTCAGCCTCGGGGATTGCACTCATAGGTTGAGGCTACTCTCCTAAGACCTTTTCCTCAACCCAAGAACTCTACCACTTTGAGCCTCAGCTCAGTGTCTCTCAGACTTCCTGCCAGGGCTGAGTACTCAAACCACCAGTCTCAGAACTCATCCCCGAGCAGCTAGGGGTGAGCCAGCAGTGTCTGGTTCCATGGATTTGGTTTGCAGCTGTTGACCTCTGGCTAAGTCAGGTTAGATGATAGCCATCAGCTTCAGACTCCCGGCTTGCTCTGTCATGAGGTATTTGAAGTCCTGGCATTCTATACTTGCAGTCATAACTTTCTAACTTGTTTTTGGGGCTTCAGTGACAGCACCACTTCTGGCTTTTTCTTTGCATGTGATAGTTTGGAAATGAACCCAGAGCTTCATACATACTAGGCAAACACACTACCATTGAGCCCCAGTAGTGACAAGTGTAGAAATATATATTTTTTGTTTTATATATATACATATATACATATAAAACAAGAGAGAGATGTCTGTATATTATTAAGTTATATATACTATTTTACTACCAATTATCAATAATTAAATTATTTCTTCCTTTATTTAGGTATCATGTTTGAATTCATAATAAAGTATTAATTGAAAATTAAGCAATGTACTATGATTATTGTGTATAATTTTATAATATAAACATATACTAAGTACTAATGTAATTGTTACTTTGACAACATTCCATTCTTATCGCTGTCTATCGGAATGCATTATTTAGGATCTCCTGACATTCGTATGTGGCGGGGATTTGAACCCCGGACCAATTTGCTGGTTTTGGTTATGGCTTCCCTGATAGCCCATCAAACTTCAGCAGTGCAAGGTCACATACACTTTCCGGGCCCTGTCATTTAGACCCAAGATGGTCACAATTCAAAGGAAAAAAACTATGTAAAACCACCTTCTGGATCCTCCCGGTTTTATTCCTCTCCTTCTTTCACCCTCGTTTTTTTGTCAGTTGTCAGACAGACGTCTTAGTCTGTGCACTGTCCCTCAACTCTTCAGCTTAAGGCTATCGTTCTACCACTTGAGCCATAGCAACACTTCCAGCTTTTTTCTGCTTATGTGTTGTTGAGGAATCGAACTCAGGACCTTATGCATGGAAGGCAAGCACTCTACTACTGAGCCCCCTTCCCAACACTTCACCTTTTTTGGCCACTTGGAAGATTTGAACTCAGGTCCTAGGATGGGCTGTGGGTCCAGAAGCTGCACCCCAGCCTAGAGTGATCAAGGCTGAGGCAGAGTTGCCACCAGCTGAGTTCAAGGCCCGGGACTGGCCAAAAAAATTAAAGCCCTGGCTTGGAATTTGCACAATTTTTCTGGCAGACCTGGGATTTGAATTCAGGGTCGGGGGAACTCTGTGGCACTGTGGGGGAGGGGAAGCTCACCGTCTTTGAAGACAAGAATTTCAGACCAGCTTCAAGGGCCTGAATTCAAGCCCCATCACTGGAAAAATAATACTAATATATGAGATCTTTTTACATACATGGGTTTACTCCATTTATTACCCTTCTTTATTCATTATTTATTTTATTTAGCATTATTACATATATAACATTTTTTTCATTTATTATATCTTATCACATGGATATATTTGCATATGGATTATACATCATATTTAGATTTTATCAGAGAAGAAAAAATGTGTCAAAATTGGCTTCTTATTGCACATATAAGCATTTGGCATTGCTGGGATTTGAACTCACAGCCCACAATGCATAATTTATGAATGAGTCAGTTGTAGAACAAAAGCCTTTGACAAACTGTGCTGCCAGCCAGTTCTGAGGACCTGGGATTAAGCCATAGTAGTGGGATATATATATATATATATATATATATATATATATATATATATATATATATATGGATAGATAGATCGATAGATAGATAGATAGATAGATGTGTAGTTTGCTATATAGATGAGAGAGACAATGTGAGGATATTAAATTATATATATTGTGAATTATTAGTTATTAAATTAGGTCTCCATTTAATGCAGTATCATAGTTGAATACTTACTAAAGTATTAATGTAAAAGAAGTCAGTGTTCTTTAATTAGGAGAACCAAACCAGGGTGTTAGAATGGAAGACATAATCCAATAATTTTTGTGTGACATTCTATAACAGAATCATGAACTAACTGTCAATTTAATTCTAACTTTTATAAATGCCATTAAGCATTCCCATGGATAGGAATGATTTTCTCAAGATCTCCCTCCATTTGTAGGTGGTGGTCTTGGCATTCCAACTCCAGGCCTGAATAGTTTACTCAGAAATGCAAACCATTAGAATGACACTGTGAGGATTTCAGACTGTCATGAGGAAAAGAAACCCAAGTGGCAGTGGATCCTGCCTGTAATCCTAGCTCTTCAGGAGTCTGAGAGGTAGAGAATGACAATTTGAATTCAGTCGGGACAGGAAAGCCCAGGACAATCTTATTTCTAAGGGATTACAAGAATTAAAAATAAAACATGGCGGGGGCTGTTGCTCAAGGGCACTACCCTTGAGCAAAAGGAGCTCAGGGACTGTGCCTAGGCTCACACCCAGACTTGCAAAAAAAAAAAAAAAAAACAGAAAAACAAAAAACAGTAACTCCATGTCTACCCATGTATGTATGAATGTATTTCTATCAGTTAAGATCCAGAGTCCCTATGTTGAAAGGCACACATCTAGGAAATTTGCTTTGAATAAAATGGTTTCATAGCACAAAGCGAGATCAAGACAGTGCATATTCCAGGGCTTACCTCACTGTTCCCAGTGTAGCCTCAGGGTTTCTGTGCACCTCAGGCTTCTGGATGAAGTCTGCCTCATTGTTGGAACAGGCAGACAAAAGACCTCACTCCTGTACAGCTGTGTAACAAACAACTCCATCTGGGCCAATTAGTGAGGATGAGTGTGGGTGGGTTCTGAAGGCCAGGAGAAAAAGGCTTCTTTGTATCCAAAGCTATCTCTTTCCCCAGTGCTCTGTTTGGACAGGAAGCCTTCATTTGTACCACCTCCTGTGGCAGGCCAAGTTCCTTGTACTTATCCTGTCTTTGTTAGACTATGTCCCAGTGTTGAAACAAACTGCTACAATTAATTCAAGGGTCCTTCTGGCAGACAACTAGAGAGCTGAACCGAATTTAAAGATTCCTAATTGGTAAAGTTGCCTCCTTAGGTTTCCAGAAGCTCACTGAATCTAAGCACATGGGTAATACCACAATGCTTCCTGTCATCTAGGCTGGTGAAGCTCATCAGGTTTTGAAACCTTTGAGCTCTCCTAGTTGAGCCGTGGATGGCTAGCTTTTGGGGCTGAACACAGGGCCTGGGTGCTGACCATGAGCTCAGAACAGAAGCTCAGTGTTTTACCACAATTTGGTGTCACAGCTTCACTTCTGATCTTGCTCTCTCTCTCTCTCTCTCTCTCTCTCTCTCTCTCTCTCTCTCTCTCTCTCTCTCTCTCTCTCTCTCTCTCTCTCTCTCTCTCTCTCTCTCTCTCTCTCTCTCTCTCTCTCTCTCTCTCTCTCTCTCTCTCTCTCTCTCTCTCTCTCTCTCTCTCTCTCTCTCTCTCTCTCTCTCTCTCTCCATACATTTGTCCTGGAACTTGAATTCAGGACCTGAGCACTGTACCTGAGTTTCTCCTGTACCAGGATAGCACTCTACCACTTGAGCCTCAGGGCCACTTCAGGCTTTTTTTTTTTTTTAGTGATGTGATACTGAGGAATCAAAACCCAGGGATTCATACATGCAAAGAAGTCTAACCCCTCTTCTTCAGGTTTCTTTCTTTCTCTTCTTGTATGTTGGAGGAGTTGAAGTCTAGGCCTGGGTGCTGTCCTTCAGTTCTTCAGCTAAAGCCAATTACGCTACCACTTGAGCTACAGCATTTCTTCAGGTTTTTGTTGGGTCCCTAGAGAGTAGCGTCCATCTCAAGAATTTCCTGCCCAGACTGGCTTTGGACCCTGATCCTCAGCTCTCAGGCTCCTGAGTAGCTAGGAGGACAGGCATGAGGTAGTGGTGCCCAACTTCCACTTCAAGTTTCTAAGTGGTGAATAGGAGATAATATTTTCATGGGACACTTTGTGTCTGGGATAGTTTGGAACCCAGATTCTCAGATCTCAGCTTCTTGAGTAGGCAGGGTGACAGACCTCAGCTACAGATGCATAGATCATAACACTCTGTTGCAAGAGAGTCCTTGGCTCCACGTGGGAGGGCATTAGCCATGAGCCAACAGGGAAGGGTCAGTGCCTAGGCCCTGAGTTCAAGGTTCACGACTGAGAAAAATAAACAATTTTCTGCAGGAGACAACTCACTAGATTTCAGTACATACATAATTTTGGTGAGCCTCAAGTTTCTCATCTGCACCATCATCTTACTTGTGGAGCTCTTACAAGGACCAGATGAAAGAATGAACCCCATGAAGGACTCAGCACACACCTCATGAAGGACTCATCACATAGCTGTATCCCACATGCAGACATTAGAATTAGGGTCCTTTCTTCGGTTTCAGCATTCTTTCAGAAACATGTCACAAGCCACACAAAATTCACATCTAATGATTTAGAGGGATGGTTTTTTTTGGGAGGTCTGGGAGTCAGCCACAGGGAATGCACTGGAAGGTTGGAGGTACTGTTCTCAAATCTTTTGCTCAAGGCTAAAGCTCTACCACTGTGAGCCACAGCTCAGAGTTTTGCAGACTTCTTGCAAGGGCTGGGTTTTAAACCCACCAGTGTGAGATCTCAGCCCCTGAATATCTTGGATGACAGGGCTGAGTGAACTAGCAGCATCTGGCTCCGTGGGGCTGGGTGGTAGTGATTTACTTCTGGCTGTCAGTTTAGATGTCAGCTGTCAGCACCAGACTCCTGGTTTGCTCTGTAAGGAGGTATTTGAAACCCTATACTTATACCATTGAAGTTAGAACATTCTATTTTCTTTTTTTTGGTGCCAGTCCTGGGTCTTGAGTAAGGGTTTAGACATAGTCCCTAAGCTTTTATGCTCAAAGCTAGTGCTCGACTGCTTGATCAACAGCATGACTTCCAGATTTTTCTGTGCATGCGGTAGTGAGGAATCGAACCCAGGGATTTGTACATACTAGGCAAGCACCCAACCACTGAGCCCCGGGAGTGACAAGAGTATGAACAGATAAATGTGTAGATTGGTTGACAGTTAAATGGATGTATATGTGTATAACAAGAGAGAGATGACTGTATACTATGTAACTGCATATAAACTATTACTACCAATTATTGGCAATTAAATTATTCCTTCCTTTTTAAAGTATCATGATTGAATATAGAATAAAATATTAATTGAAAATTAGTCAATGTAGTATAATTGTTGTGTATAATTTTATAATATAATCGTACACTAACTACTAATTTAATTGTTACTTTTATAACATTCCATTCCTATGGATGCATATGGGAATGGGTTTCTTAGACTCTCCCACCATTCATTAGTGGCAGTCCTGGGATTCGACCTCCAGACCTAATTTGCCAGTTTTGGCTATGGCTTCCTTAATAGCTGCCAAACATCAGCAATGCAAGGTCATGTACACTTTCTGGGCCTTGGCATTTAGACCCAGGATGGTTACAATACAAAGGAAATAAAAAGGCAAAACTACTTTCTTGAACTTCTCAGTATTATGCTTCTCTTTTTATTTTTTATATTTTTTGCCTGTCCGGAGATTTGAACTCAGGTCCTAGGATCCCAGTGCTGGCAGTGGCAGAGATGCCAAGACCTGACTTCAATCCCCGTACATGGCAATAATAATAATAATAATAATAATAATAATAATAATAATAATAATAATAATAATAATAATAATAATAATAATAATAATAATTAGACCCTGGCTTGAATTTGCACAATTTTTCTGGTAGGCATGGGATTTGAACTTAGGGTCTGGGCAACTCTGTGACAATGTGGGTGAAGGGGAATGGCTCACTGTCCTTGAAGACAAGAAATTCAGACCAGTTCCTAGGACCTGAATTGAATCCCAGCCCTGGAAAAAATAATGTTCATATATGAGATCTATTTATATACATGGGTTTACTGCATTGACATTTATTACCCTTATTTATTTAGTATTATTACACATATAACATTCCTTTTAGTATATCATACCACATAGGATATATTTTATACATCATACTGAGACCAAGGACTTTCTCAGAGAAGGAAAACAATGTGTCAAAATTGGCTTCTTACTACAAAGAATCAATTTTTGGCCATCCTGGGATTTCATCTCACAGACTACAATGCCCAATCCATAAATGGGGTCACAGTCTTAGCATACCAGACTCTGGCAAACTGAGCTGCCAGGGAGCTCAGAGGACCTATGATCAAGCCACACTATTCCCATGGGACTAGTGGGGCTTGATCATAGGTATGATGATATATGTATATTTATATATATATGTAAATATACATATCTATCATATATATACACATCTATCATCATATATATGTATATTTATATATAAATATACATATATACATATATATGTTGATAGATGTGTAGATTGAGATATATATTTATGTATATATATACATATATATATATAGAGAGAGAGGGACTGTGAGGATATTAAATTATATATATTATTACCAATTATTAGCTATTAAATTATGTTTCCATTGAATGAAGTATCCTGGTTGAATACATATGAAAGCATTAATTAAAAATTAGTCAATATCCTTAATCATACCATGATGCTAGAATGGATGATATAAATCCAATACTTATTCTGTGGCATTCTAAAATAGAATCATGAAGCCACTGCACATTTAATTATTACTTTTATAATATTGCATTAGCATTCACATGAACAGGAATGAGTTTGTCAGGATCTCCCTCCATTTGTGGGTGGCAGACCTAGCATTCAAACTCCAAGCCTGAGTGGTTTAATTTGAATGCAATCCATTGGAATGACACCGTGAAGATTTCAGATTGTTATGAATAAAAAAAAAAGAACAAGAAGAAAAGAAAGCAAGTTGTCAGTGGCTCCTGCCTGTAATCCTAGCTCCTTAGGAGGCTGAGATGTAAAGAATGCCAATTTCAATTCAGCCGTGGTGGGAAAGTCCATGATACCCTTCTTTCTAAGAGGTCACATGAAAAAGAAAAACCATGAATGTGTCTGTGGCTCAAGGGCAGAGTGCTACACTTCAGCAAAAGGAGCTCAGGGAGAGATCCTAGGCTCATAGTACAACCACAGATCTGCCAAAAAACATAGGAGGCAATAACTCCTTGTATCTTTGTATGGATGATGAGCATTCAGCAGGTTGCCCATGCCCAGGCACCCAACCTGGGCAAGCTAGGACAAGCCCTCAGAGAGTACTAAGTCTGAGCTGGCAACTTGAACAAAGCATCCTTCTCTGCCATTTAAAAAACAGAAGCCTTATGTTCTGGCCGAGGTGTCCCATTGGGACACCTAGAAACCAGACACTGCCTCCAGGGAGACCACAGTTCTAGGCTATAGTAGTTGTCGAAGATTCTGGCTTCATATTCTCTATCCCTCTGTATGATGTGAGCCTAGACTTCTGGGGCCTGGTGGCTATCACTCATTTATCATTCCTCATTTCCAAGTCACAGGCTGGTCCCAAATATTGGCAAAGATATGAAATAGTCAGCGATTTCTACAATTAAAGGGATAAGTTAATAAACCCCACCCTCATAACTCCCATGAGAAATGAGCCTTGGATTGTGGGTTGTGTATGTGGCTTAGTGGTAGAGTGCTTACATAGCACGTATGCATGAAGCCTTGGGTTCTATTCCTCAGTACCACAGAAACAGAAAAAGCCAAAAGTGGCACTAGGGCTTAAGTGGTAGTGTGCTAGCCTTGAGCAAAATAAGCTCAGGAACATGTCCACACCCTGAGTTCAAGCCCCAAGACTGGCAAAACAAAAGTCAGCCTGGTGAGATATATTGTTCTGGGACTCAGAGGAGGTCCGACATTATAGGTAAGAGGTAGGGTAAAGGGCAGGTGCTGGAGGCTCACCCCTGTAATCTTAGCTAATTAGGAGGCTGAGATTTGAGGATGACAATTGCAAGCAACCAAGTCTATATGAGATACTTTCCTCCAATTAAACACCCAAAAATCCAGAAGTAGAGCTGTGGTTCAAGTAGAGCGCTAGCCTTGAGCACAAAGGCTCAGGGATAGAATAGCATCCAGGCCATGAATTCAAACCCTAGGAATGGCACACACATGCGCGCGCGCACACACACACACACACACACACACATCAAGATTGAGCATTTGCCAGTCAGCCTGCACAAGTTCTATCTCTAGAAACTTAATACTAAAAAAAAAAAGAGAGGGAGATTGGAAGGAAAGACTTGATCCACGAGATGATATAACCAGTGCCAAAATTCCACAGGAGTTCTAAGATGTGAAAGAGGACAGAGAGCCTCAGGCAGAAAGTCCAGCATGGGCAACGGTCCTGAGGGGTGGTTTAGAGCAGGTGGTGTGGGTGGAATGAAGGTTTTGTGGCTTCAGACAAGTCTGGCAGGACATTCAAGGCTGTGTCAAGGTTTGTACTTGAGTCACATGTAGAGCAGAGGTTGGGATCCCAGATTGGGGCCCAGGAGGAAGATTAGCTTGTCTTTTCACCATGGACCCCAGGCATTTCCTGTGGCTGGCAGCCTATTTTGCATAGCTCCTGACCCTCAGGCCTCCTTTGCATGGAGGAATCAGGGCAAATGCAGGGAAGAACACTTGCTTAAGAAAAGCTTCTAGGGGCTGAGAAGGTGTCTCAGTGGTAGTGCTTGCCTTGCATGCTTGAGGCTCTGGGTTCGATTCCTCAGTACCACATAAGCAAAAAAGAAAAAGGCTGGAAGTAGTGCTGTGGCTCAAGTGGTAGAGTGCTAGCTTTGAGCTGAAGAGCTGAGGGACAGCGCCCAGGCCCAGAGTTCAGGCCCCATGACTGGACTCCCCCCCTCAAAAAAAGAAAGGCTTCTAGCCTAATGCCACTAGTGGCACAACCCCTGTAAATCCTAGCTACTCAGGAGACTGAGATCAGAGGGAGGAAAGTTGCTAAGACCCTTCTTGCCGCTGAACTACCAAAAGCCAGAAATGGAGCTGTAGCTCAAGTGATACAGTGCCAGCATTGAGGGAAAAAATTAAGAGACCAAATCCCAGACACTGAATTCAAGCCCCAGTACTGGCACCTAAAAAAATAAAGTAAAGCTTTCAGGAGCTCCTAGTCCACTGTAGTGAAACTCCTAGCACCGGTGGCTCACACCTGTCCTCCTAGCTCCTCAGGAGGCTGAGACCTGAGGATCGCGGTTCAAAGCCAGCCCAGGTCAGAAAGTCCAGGAGACTCTGATCTCCAAGGAACCTCCAGAAAACTGGAAGTGGCACTGTGGCTCAAGTGGTAAGCTGAAGAGCTGGGGGACATCTCCCAGGCCCAGAGTTCAAGCCCCATGAACAGCAACTGGCCTGCTTGGACCTCACTCTGTGGCAGAGTACTTTCCAGTGGGCCCCTGAGGGTCTCCCAATGTCTAGGTGTCCCACCAGTCTTCAGAGCAGCCTCTTTGGAGGTCTTTTCGTACAGAGTAGGCCACAGTATCAGAGAAAGGTCAAGCCTTGGGGCACGGAGGTCTTCGGTCAAGTCATCAGAATGGCATCTGTCAAAGGTGCACTATGGATCTGAGCAGTAAATCGACATCTCATACCAGGGTTCTGGACCAACAGGGGCAGGAGCTGCAAGATGGCACAGCAGGTAATGCCCACTCATGCAAGTATCATAAAAGTGTGAATCTGTCAGGCACACCTTTGACGGGTGTTGAGTTGGGCTCATGAAAGACTTGTAGGCTCAGGAATCCACAGGTGGCTGGCTGCTGCTTGTAGCAGTCACTACCCCTGGAGTCCCAGGGCTTGGAGCCCTGCTTTCCTCACCAGTGCTCGGGGGCAAATGAAGGTCTGCAATCGTGGGCCAACTAAAAAGGAGCATCCATAGTTTCCTTCTCTTGGTCCTATGTCCCTATGCATGGATGGAGGGGCAGGTCCCATGGAACTTACTGCCATGACCCAGACCCCTCAACCCAAGAAGGACTTAGGGAGAAACAACTTGATCTGCCTTGAGACTTTACTATGATTATGCCTCAGGACTACCCACAGTTCTACCTCAGCTCATCATTAACACCTGTGTGTGTGTGTGTGTGTGTGTGTGTGTGTGTGTGTGTGTGTGTGTGTGTGCATGCATGTGTGAGTGCACATATTGGTACAGGATTTTAACTCAGGGCCTGGGCTCTTTCCCTGAGTTTTTTTCATTGAGGGCTAGCACTCTACAACTTGAGCCACAGCTTTTCTTCCAGCTTTCTGTGGTTATTTGCAGAAGAGAGTCTCATAGACTTTTCTATCTGGGCTGCCACTGAATGGCAATCCTCATATCTCAGCCTCTGAGGAGATAGGAATATGAGAGAATGAGCTGTTAGTATCTAACCGGCCACACTTTCCTTCTTGGATAAAACAGAGTACCTCTCTGTCCCAGCCAAGCACCCATGTACAGCTACCCCTCCAACCCAGGCTTCAGACAAAACATACCCTCCCCTGAGGACAAAGAAATGGGATCAGGTTTGAGCTTTAGGTTCTCCACACAGTCAGGGGCTGCTAGGAGCTGATGTAGAGGTCAGAGGTCTAGGCCAGGGCAAGTAGACAGCTGTTAGAACAGAAGAGCATATGAAAAGACATCCTTGCAGCTGGGTGGCAGTGGCTCATGCCTATAATCCTAGCTATTCAAGGCTGACACCTGAGGATCAATCAAGATTCAAAGTTAGCCTGGGTACACTCTTATCTCCAATGAATCATCAAAAAGCTGGGAAGCTGAGCTACACTAGTTCACATGGTACAGCACCAACCTTGTGCAAACAAGCTAAAGGATAGCACCTAGGCTCTGAGTTCAAGCCCCGGTAAACACACACACACACACAAACACACACACACACACACACACACACACACACACACACACACACACACACACACACACACACACACACAAACAGAGTAACATCTTTAGCAGGTGCCAATGTCTCATACAGCTATCCAGCTACTCAATAGGCTGAGCTCTTAGGATGGCAGCTTGAAGCCAGCCCAGGCAAGAAAGTCCGTGAGACTCTTCTCTCCACTAAAGTACTAAAAAAGATGAAAGGTGAGCTGTGATTCAAGTTGTAGAGTGTTAGCTGAGGGATAGGGCCTAGGCTCTGAGTTCCAGCTCTGAGATTTTTTTTTTTTTTGGGGGGGGGGTGTCTGGTCATGGGGCCTGAACTCTGGGTCTGGGCACTGTCCCTCAGCTCTTCAGCTCAAGGCTAGTCCTCTACCACTTGAGCCACAGCGTCATTTCTGGCTTTTTCTTTTTTGCTTATGTGGTGCTGAGGAATCGAACCCAGGGCCTCAGGCATGCAAGGCAAGTGCTCTACCACTGAGACACCTTCCCAGCCCTATGTGATTTTTTAAAATAGAAACCCTTTGCCATCCCCAACCCCACAGGCCATAAATCCAGATTTTGGTCATCCTAGATCTCACTTCCATTCCTGCTACTTCCACAGAACTGCCACAAGTAGCCGATGTGTGGCTAGCACTGGGTTAAGAATTGAACTTACACAAGGGGGACATAACCAGGTCAAGGCTAATGCCCCAGAACATTGAGGTCCTGGCCATCCCAGTCTCTCACCCCCTGTACCCTGACTCTGGAATCTAGTCTGTGCCTCTGTATTATGGTTATCTGGAATTGTTTAGAAGGACCTGAGAGGCCCAGCTGGGTGGGGGAAGATAGACTTTCCTGTGATAAGTTACATTTACATTTCCTAGACACCAATGGATACTTCCAAGACAACTTGGCCTTACCTTCCATGTAGCCCCAGATCCTCCATGTTTAGGCAGCTTTCAGTCAGCTATCAGGCTGAAGTTGGCCAGAGCCATTGGCAACCACCCTTCCCCCACTCCACTGCCAGCCTGCTAAGATGGACATGCATCCAGAGGCCCAGCTGAGGAATAGGGAAGGACATGGCATGACCGACATCCTCCCGTCCAGGGGCAGGGGAGAACCTATGCCAGCTGGCCCTGCTGATCCAGAATCCTCTGGAGGCGGCCAAATTTATGGACAGCCAGATTGGGCCCCAACAGAAAGCTAGAATATACAGGTATCTGCCAATTTAGGACTCATTGTAGACCCAGATAGGGGGCTAAAGGCAGGGTGCCATGGAGGAGGGGCTCCCTCTGAAATCAGGAAGAGGCAGACAGGCGCCCAGGAAGGAGACAGAGTAAGATGAGGGGAAAATACACACACACACACACACACACACACACACACACACACACACACACACACACACACACACATACACAGGGGTAGCCCAAGGACTCAGCAGTCCCTGAGCACCTGAACATCTCAACCCCTGAGAAGATAGCTCTACGATCCTCAGACCAACTGTAAACAAAACTCAGTCTCTCACACGTCTGGAATGGCTCATAACATAGTATCGCATTTCCTACTGTACACAATGCAATGCAGAAAATTCAGCTACCTTATTTTTGGTTGTTGGTCATGGGGTTTGAACTTTGGGCCTTCACACAGTCCTTTAGCTCTTCAGCTAAAGGTGCGTGCTCTACCACTGGAGCCATAGCACCACTTCCGGTTATCTGGTGATTCAAATCCACCCTAAGCTGGCTTTGATCCGCAATCCCCAGATCTCAGTCTCCTGAGTAGCTAGGATTACAGTTGAGCCAATGGCAGCACCTGGCTTCAGTTACCTTCTTATACCCAGGGGAAACCCAACTTGTCAGGCTACAAGTAACATGCAATCCTTCGCTTCAGACTTTGACACCAGCACCCAAAACCACACTTCCATGGATGGAGAGAAAAAAAATTGACACTACCCTCCCATCCCTGCTCACATTCACTCCACTCTCTGCCTAAGACAGGCCACAACCTCTGGAGTTCTTGGTAAGGCAACGCCCATCCTTCTGTGATTTTACACTTAGGCAAAACAGGGGAGATCTTACAAATTTCTGTACATTGAGGCCAGCACCTGTTCTCCCAACCACAGCACCCCCACTCCTTCACCATCTCTTACAGGCAAGGGGTGTCTTTCTTGTTTTTTTTTGGTTGAGGGGCTTGAACTCAGGGCTTGGGTACTGTCTCCAATGATGATTTTTACTCAAGTCCAGTGCTCTACCATTTGAGCCATGGAACCACTTCCAGTTGGAGACTGGAGATGAGACTCTCATGGGACTTTCCTGCCTGGGCTGGGAAACGGGATCCTCTGGATCTCAGCCTCCCAAATAGCCAGAATGACAGGTGTGAGACACCAGCCCAGGGCTTATGGTGTCTCATTCTTTAGTATTTCCTCCTAGTCCTCCTCTAGACACTACCACCTAGATACTCTTCTACCGCCCTCAGGGACAGCAAAGGGAGGCTTGGAATCTGGGTAGGTCCATATGCATTAAAGGGTCCCCTCCACATCTCTACCCCTCTCTAAGCTCCCATCTGCCTCCTGTGGATGGCCTGGTCATCCGGAGCAGATCATACCCACTATGACTCTGGGGCCTGCCTGTATCCCCCTGCCCCACCCAACAGGCACCTTAGTATTTCTTGGGCCAGCTGCTTCATGTCCTCTTGGCAGATATTGGGAGGGTTGCTGATAACCGGGTCCAGGTGTTCAGGGCAGAAGGAGTGTCCAGTTCCCCTCTGTCAATGAAGGAGACACAAAGCATGGATGGATCTACTAAGAATTACAGGGCATAGCCATCCACCCATCACCAAGGTCACTTTGATAGCTGTTTTATGTTGACAGTCCTGGGGCTTGATCTCGGGGCGTGAGTGCTGTGTTGGAGCTTCTTTTGATGGAGGTGAGCGCTCTTCCACCTGAGCCAAGGTGCCACTTCCGACTTTTTTTCTGTGTATGTGGGACATAGGAATTGAATCAAGGGTTTCCTGTGTGCTAGCGAGCCCAATACTGCTAAGACACAATTCCAACCTTGGATAGATGTTTTTCTGTGACCCCTTGGCCCTGTCTCGGGGCAGTCTTGCACACCTGTACCGAGTTTCTCAGCAGCATCCATGGCTGCAAATGATCATGCTCAGCTATGTTGTCCTATATCTACAGTATCTTTGCACTCTGTGCTTCCTGTATGCTCCTCCTTGTTAAGTAAGATCCCCTTTCTAGTCCTACATCTATGAAGCCCACTCCAATTGTCCTGGTAGAGAGGGATCTTCATTCTGCAGGCTGCTGGCCTTGTCACGCTCTGCCTTCTGGCTGGTGTGGATTGAGAGTGCATGAAGGAGAAGGCCTGGCTTCCACCACCCACTTTTTGAAGGCTCTCATACACTACCCTGGGACCGCTGCTGTACCATACTCCATGAGAGGTCACTCGAGGCCCAGGCAGTATGGGGCAACAAGATGAGGCCATATTTTTGTGGGGGCTTGAACTCAGGATCTGGGAGCTCTCTCTCTCTCTGAGTTTTCGTGCTCAAGGCTACTGCTCTACCCCTGGAGCCACAGCTCCACATCTGGCTTCTTGGTGCTTCCATGGAGAGAAGAGTCTCTCTGGATTTCTATCTTATGGCTAGCTTTGATCTTTGATGCTTAGATCTCTGCCTGCCAAGTCACCAGGATGTCAGGCTTGAGCCTGAGCCAGAGGTGATGGGCACCAGAGCCTTTCTTTTGAGCTTCTGTTTATCTCGTGTCAACTAGCAAGCCCCAGTTAAAATAGTCAATTTCAGGGGTTCAAGTTTGTCTCCTAGATTAGTTAATCCAAGGAGATAAAGTGTCTTTGGAAAAGGCTACTTTGAATTGAATTGGCATAGGTGAGTGTCTGTGTGTGTGTGTGTGTGTGTGTGTGTGTGTGTGTGTGTGTGTGTGTGTGTGTGTGTGAGAGAGAGAGAGAGAGAGAGAGAGAGAGAGAGAGAGAGAGAGAGAGAGAGAGAGAGACGGTTTGAGTTTCAGGGATACCTACCCCCATCTCTGCGGTGTCTCATCCTCCCATTGGTGAGTCCATCCTGGATCCCCACCCCAAGGAAGGTGGTTAGGGAGAGTATGTAAGGTCACATCGAGTGGAATGATCTGAATTTTATCCTGCAACTGAAGCCTGGAGAGGTAATGGAGAGAAGGAGCGGTTTAGAGGAACATCAAAGGAAGCCCCTTATCTTTGGCTACAATTACCAGAGAGAAGACTGAATCCATCCTTTTTGGCAGTAAGATAACACGTGCCCACTATTCATTTATTTTATTTTATTTTTGTGAGTCCTAGGTCTTGGATTCAGGGCCTGGGTGTCATTCCTGAGTTTCTTTTTCTCAAGGCTGAGGCTCTACCACTTGAGCCACAGCACCACATCTGGCTTTTTTGTGTATGGGGGGAGTTTGTTTATGGGAGATAAGAATCTGACCGACTCTTCTGCCCGGGCTGGTCCTGAGTCACAACCATCAGACCTCAGCCTCTGAATAACCAGGATGACAGGTGTGAGCCACCAGCACCTGACTGCCACCATCCATTTATAATCCCCTAGGGCCAGTTCTTTGCCACCCACACTGCACCCCCCCTTGTGGTGAGTGGGAAGCTGACATGGGTGGGTTTTATACTTCAACAGCCTACCTACCTGTGAGTATTGTTCCAGGTCAGTCTGATGGCAGCTTCCTCCTTATTGACAGCAATGACAGCTCTGTCACAAGAACAAATGTCCCCCAAGAGGTGTCAGGCCTAGGGTCTTTCCTCTGCATATTGCCCCTCCACCCCAAAATAACACACTCTAGCAAAGCAAAGTAGACATACAGTGGATTCATTTTCTTATAACCAGGATCTGGCAAGATAAGTGGTGGTGAGGATCAGAGGCCCGGGATCGTGCTGGGTGGGAGGACAACGCAAAGCCTCCGTATCCACTTTCTTTTAACTGTCTTAGCAGAGGGTAGTAGGGAAGGACTCACGGGAGGGATGGACGATGAATATCCAACACTGTCTAACCCGGGCACAGTTTGGCTTACCTCAGGGAGGTATTTCAATAGGCGCAGGAGACAGCTCCTGACCTACAGCCCACCTCCAGAATGGGAGGACCACCTTGAGTCCAGCCACATGGGGACCCTGGGCCACCTCCTCCAGCACCCATTCAACCAGTTCCTATGTGAGAGAGATAGGTAGGGAGAGAGACAGAGACAGAGACAGAGTCAGAAAATGTGAGAGAGAGAGAAAGAAAGAAAGAAAGAAAAAAAGAAAGAAAGAAAGAAAGAAAGAAAGAAAGAGAAAAAGAGAGAGAGAAAGAAAGAAAGAAAGTAAGTAAGAAAGAAAGAAAGGAAGAAAGAAAGAGATAGAAAGAAAGAAAGAAAGAGATAGAAAGAAAGAAAGAAAGAAAGAGATAGAAAGAAAGAAAGAAAGAGATAGAAAGAAAGAAAGAAAGAAAGAAAGAAAGAAAGAAAGAAAGAAAGAAAGAAAGAAAGAAAGAAAGAAAGAAAGAAAGAAAGAAAGAAAGAAAGAAAATCCGAATTATACTTTAGCCAGGTGTCAGTGGCACAGGACTATAATGCTAACCACACAGGAGGCTGAGATATGAGGATCATGGTTCATAGCCAGCCCAGGCAGGAACGTTTGTGAGACACTTATCTTCAAAGAACCACCAGAAATTTGGATGTGATGCTGTGGCTTAAATGGTAGAGCACTAGCCTTTATCTGAAGAGCTCGGGGACAGTGCCCAGGTCCAGAGTTCAAGCCTCACAACTGACAAGAAGTGGACTTGCCACCACAAGAAGTGGACTGAATAACACCCACTGTCCTAGGGAACATGGCAGAGAAGTCAGGCCGAGCTTGCTGTCAGCTAGGGGTCATGAGTAGGTCACCTAGCGTCTCCATGCCTCATTTTCCCCAGCTGCAAAACTGAGCACAGTGAAGGATCCCTTTCCTCATGGCGATAGGGTAAGGATGAAAGAGAGCCATGTTTTGTTTCATAATCCCGTACTAGTTGCACGATAAATAACAGGCCCCATCTGAGCGCTTTCTGGGTATCTTCCTGTCATATGCTCACAGAATTGCCAAGAACCATATCTGACAGCCCCTCCCTCTATGCCTGCCTCTGCCCCAGAGATGCTCTTGTATTGATTCCTTGTTTCCTCACAACTGTCTCAGGAGGAGACTGAGGACCAATGGTCGAGGCCCAACCCAGAGCTTCACCTTAGGTCAAGAATCGGCTGCCATGGACTGAGTTTGGGACAATCCACCTAAACCAATGACTGAGCGTGAAGCTACATGTCTAGCATTCCAACTAAAGAGGACCAGGCCTGCTGGCGAATGCCTGTCACAGATAGGAGGGCTGCGATCCAGCCCAGCCTGAGCATATATTATCTATCTCGGAAATGTACAAGACATACAGGCTTAGCTCACATGGTAAAAGACCTGACTGGCAAGCCTAAGGCCTTGAGTACAAACCCTAATATACCAAAAAAAAAAAAAAAATTAGAGGCCTTGTGCCAGAGGCTCATGCATGTAATTCTAGCTATTCAGGATACTGAAATCTCAAAATTAGAGGTCAAGATTTAAAATAGGGTTGGCTTCACCCATGAATCGTCATTATGAGAAGACCCAGACTCTGACCCATACCAGTGCACTCCATACTAACAGGGCTCACTTCCTTACTAAGGGCTGGCTATGCTGTCTGTCAACCTGGGGAGTCACCCTCTGTGGGCCCCACCCCCAGGTCCTCCTAAGCTCTCTCTGCCAACAACCAGGCCTAAGGGAGTAGACATCTCCAGGGCACACAGATCCTTTGGTCTTATAATTTAATGGTGCTGAGTTCCCTTCAAGTGTTCCACCCTTCCAGGCCCCTAAACCTAAGCCCATGCATCCCCCACAGATAGCAGTTATAAGTTACCAAAGGGTCCAGCACTCCGTGTTACAACCCACTTCTACACACCCATACACACACACACACACACACACACACACACACACACACACACACACACACACACACACACACACACACACAAAGCCAGCACGGGTGGCTCATGTCTGTCATCCTAGCTACTCAGGAGGCTGAGATCTGAGGATCACAGTTCAAAGCCTGCCCATGCAGGAAAGACTGTGTGGCTCCTATCTACAGTGAACCACCAAATAGCCAGAGGTGGAGCTGTGGCTCAAGTATCAGAGCACTAGCTTTGAGCACAATAGCTCAGGAACAGCACCTAGGCCCTGAGTCCAAGGCCCAGTTCTACCTCCAAACACACACACAGACACAGACACAGACACACACAGACACACACAGACACACAGACAAAGACACAGAGACACAGAGAAACACAGACACACACAGACACACAGACACACAGACACACAGACACACAGACACACACACACACACACACACACACACACACACACACACACACACACACACACACACACACAGCCCAAAGCTTCAGTAGTTTCTGAGAAGAGAACCATGAACTCCCTCCATTAGGATCATATCCCACCCCCGAAAAGGTGGCACTGCCGACTTCAGACCCACTGTAGATAAAACATTAAGCTTCTCACATACCTGGAATGTCTCATAGCCCAGTATGTCATTTCCTACTGTACACACTGCTATGTGGAAAACTTAGTTACCTCTTTTTTTGTTGTTGATCATGGGATTTGAACTCTGGGCCAGGGCACTGTCCCTCAGTTCTGCAGCTGAAGGTGAGCACTCTCCCACTTGAGCCACACTGCCTATTCTCTGGTGGTCCATTGGACATCAAGTCTCGCAGAACTTTTCTGCCCAGGCTGGCTTTAAACCGTGATCCTCAGATCTCAGTTCCTGAGTAACTAGGATGACAGCCATGAGTTACTGGCAGCCGGCCAAAGAAACTTTTCCATGCCTTTCATCCTATCTCCTCAGGAGACTGAGATCTGAGGACTGCAGTTGGATGCAACCCTTAACTGCAAAGTCCATGAGAATTCTTTATGTACAATTAAACACCCAAAAAAGCTGTAAGTGGAGCTGTGGCTCAAATGTAGAGTGCTAGCTTTTAGCATCAAAGAGAAGGGATAGGACCCAGTCTCTAGTTTCAAGCTTTTTCTAGCAAAGACCCACCGAAGAAAAGGAAGCAGATGGGCACACCAGAGCTCAAAGCTCACACATATACTCAAGACTCCCAGAACAGACCCAATCCTGCTCTGATTCTCTAGATTCTATGTCCTATATCATGGCAGTCTTAGATGGGACTGACCATGCACTGTTAGGACGTTCAAGTACAAACTCATACTGAGGATCCCTGAACTTATCAGAGACTCAGGATCTCTCACTGTCCTGCATTGACACTGGGCAATGAGGTGAGGTCTAGTTATCCAACCACAGGATGTGGGAATGAAAGGATTTCACAGCCAAGGGAAGAAGACAAGAGGGCTCTACGTCCCTCTCTCTCGGGAAGGAGAAAAGGGCTGATCCATCCCAGCAATGTTCCTGGGTTGTGAGTATTCTCAAAAACAACCCTGCTCAGAGCCCAGGGTCTCTGGTTTTCCCACCAGCCTCTAACCAAGCCTGCCCCACCTTCAGTTGGCCCTCTCTGAATGCCAGATCTGCCATCTAGACTAAAGGCTGAGCCAGAAGAGAGACCCACCTCTGCCTCTGAGAATGGCAGTCAAGAGGTCTTAGTGCCCCCTAGAGGAAGTCTCGGGGCTTCATGGGTCCCGATTCCCGCCCTCATTTCCTGTCTGTCCTGTGCCAGTGGCACACTGACCTCTGTCTCTGGTGGAGGAATGAACACCTGGGGTGTTGTAAAGCCTAACTCTGAAATCCTTACCCAAAAGACCACCAGAGACCTTCACCATGTAAAAGCAAAGGAGTCTTTATTGGAAGCTTGATCTTGGTCCCCCCAGTGTACATGGCAGCAGCCCATGATGGTGAGAGGCCCCAAGCCCATGGTTACAACACTTTTTATACACTTTTTTAGGGAAGGTAGGGCTTCACATACATCATAATTTCTTGTAACAAATCACTACAAACCCCAGGAAAATCACAAAACAACTTTATAGTATGATTGGCACACTACAAAGTGGGAAAGGACCAGAAACAAGTTGTTGGTTAGATCAAGGGGGGCTACATTCTTTAAACTGGTTGGCTTGCACCACAGAGGAGTCTCAAGAGGATACATGCTAAACTGCAGAGTTCCTTTTTTAAACAAACACCACCTGTGGTCTGACTGTAGCGTCACCAAGCACTCCAGCACCTGCCTGCCTGCGATTTTCCCAAGGATTGTTTATGTTCCTAGTCCCCTGGGAATTGCTTCTTCTGTTCATTCTCAGGTAGGGTTCATGGTCAGCTGCATAACTCATACCTGAGAAGATGCTCGCTAGCTCAAGATGAAGTCACCCAGGCCTCAGTCTTCTCAGTGTCATCTTCAGATTGAGCCCGGGAATGTTCAAGTCTCCAAGGATGTACTGCACAGGCATCCTGTGGCAGATGCCAGCCAGGTGGTCAATGGTGAACTCAAGGTGCCAGGACTTTTAATAGGCATGTGGTTGGATAGAAGGCTCTATCACTGATGGTCGAGGTTGTCATGCGAGGTCATGGCTCCAATGTCCTGACACACCTGACCTGGGATCATCCTCCTTCTTCATCTTCCTTGCCTCCCCCCGCCTTGACACTCCTTCACCCCAAAACCTCCCTAGATCTTGGACCAGAAAAGAAACTTATTGGGGCTGGGGATGTTTGACACCTGGTGACACAGCCTGAGCCTTAGGGTCTACCTGAGGCTGCTTCCCTCTGCAGTCGGTGACCACAAAGTTCCTGGATGTCATAAAGTTGCTGAGGGGTCATTGGCTTGGTCCTACATACTGTCTTTAAGCTCTGAAACTGTCCCCATAGAGATTGTGAATGGTTGGCTCCCTTGATCCAGGGACTCCAAACCAAGGCTCACATGCTCCCTTCTTCCGTTCCTTTCTTCTTTTTCTCCCACCGTCCTCCTCTATCTTTCCTTTCTTTCTCTGACTCCTGGGCCTTGAACTCAGAGCCTAGGTGCTGCCCCTGAGTCTTTGTACTCAAGGCCAATGGACTAAGGCTTGACCCTCACATCCACTTCTGCCATTTTCTTTTTGGTAGTTAGTTGGAGATAAGTCTTACGGGCATTCCTGCTCAGAACTTAAGCCTCGATCTTCCCATCTTAGCCTCCTAAGTAGCTAGGATGACAGCATGAAGCACAGGCATTCAGCTCAAACCAAGGTTTCTTCATGTGTTGTTGTGTTGTGGAACCAGCACTGGAAATTTTCATCATCTATGACTTATCCCCCCCACCCCCCCCGAGCTTGGTGCACACTGTAACTCTTTGTTGGATAAATAAATAAGCATCTGTCTACGACAATACTACAGAAAAGTCCCATCTGATTCTGGTAAGAATCTTGGGTGGGCATAACCTGATGTAACTCTCCCACAGTTCTCCCTACACCCTCTTCCTGTCCTTCTGGTGCCACCACACTTAACTCTTTTGGCTCCGAGGATGTGAGCCACGATGTACTTGCTGGATTCTGCTGCCTCTGGGATGCCTATCATAAAGATCTCTGTCCAGAGGCTGACCAGCTTTGTGGCACTCAGTTCCCCACTCGGGTGTGAACAAGGTTGCCGTGAGCTGAAAGCCTGGCTGAATGGGCATACTCTCCACCCCCTGGGGCCAGAGAAGATGGTCCACCATATCCGGCCCCCAAGTTTCATGTTGCAGAGAAAGTATCCTTGAGGCATCCCAGGTCTCTGAATCTCCCAGAGTCCAGTACAGGTGCTAGGAATCGTCTCTGCTTACAGCTGGCAGGCAGGGGATGGTGAGGTCACAATCTCTGCTCCCCACAACATTCTCAACTGTGGTGGCCACCCTAGACAGAGCCAGAATCTAATCAGTAGCTGCTGGAGAAAGGCAGTTGGGGCACGATGATCGTAGCAGGAGACCATCTGGCTAGGGAACTATACCTGTGTTGCTTTGAACATCATTGTTTGGCAGCTGAAATGGTCTGTCTAATTTGACCCATAATCCCAGGTGTTAGTGGAAATTGCCAACTTCAAGTAAAAACCTTGGAAAAGATGGCATTTTACTTGTCCCAATCAAACTTAAAGGGTTCCAAAGTCAGTGGACTCTTTTCCTTCCAGACAGCCTATAGCAGGTTACAGAAACTGGCATTCAGAAAGCCCTAGCTAACTGCCATGTCCTGATACTGAGCAGGCTCCAGCAGAGAGAACACACTTGCCTACCACTGCCCAGCTGAAAACGGCCCAGACAGAACAGAGATTGGAGTCTGCAGGACTCCAGGGAGGACTGCACAACAGTGCACTGACCCGGAAGGGAATCCACACCACCAGTGGGGGCCTGTAGCTCCCTGCCCAGATGCCCACACACACATCAATATCCTGGGTAAGGTTCCCCTCTCATCCTTTGTCGTGGTGAGCCATCAGCCATATCACACCGTTCACTACTTCCCAGACCCTCCTAGCTTCACAGCCCCTGCCCTCCTCCCCCACATCTCATTCCCTAATTATGTTTGGCAGACACATTCCCAAGCCTTGAATTAGTTCCAACTATACACATGAGAGCAGAATGTCTGGGTGGAAGAGTGCGGTTGTGGTTACACTCATGTGCCTTCTGGCTGAAGACAGAAGGTCAGGTGTCCACTCGGGTCTGTGCTTCCCACGGGCCTCCTAGTAGAGACCTACACAGGCCCAGCAGCTACAGTTGGCTACAGGAAAGGGGAAGAGGGATGTGGAAAGAAGTGGAAAGGTAATCTACTGAAACTTTCTCGAAAGATGCCATGAAATGATGAAGGAGAAAAGAGAAATTGTGGCTGGGCTTGTATTGGGCACTCATGAAAAAAGAACAACAAATGCACATACACAAAAATAAAATGCTTTTGCTCGTTTTAGACACGGTGACTAAAGTATATTTTCATTGTTCTCATCTCCCTACACTACCAACACACACACACACACACACACACACACACACACACACACACACACACACACACACACACACAAATACAAACCAGTGACAGAAGACTCATTCATGCAGCACTTGCAATTTACCACCTGATCATTCACAGTCAGGCTGTTCAAGGAGAAAGATGATCGATATATCTCTCTCTCTCTCTCCCTCTCCCTCTCCCTCTCCCTCCCTCTCCCTCTCCCCTCCCTCTCCCTCTCCCTCTCCCTCTCCCTCTCCCTCTCCCTCTCCCTCCCTCCCTCTCTCTCTCTCTCTCTCTCTCTCTCTCTCTCTCTCTCTCTCTCTCTCTCTCTCTCTCTCTCTCTCTCTCTCTCTCTCTCTCTCTCTCTCTCTTACTCACACAGACTCAGGGCATTGTCTCTCCCGAGTGAGTTGGTTCCTCATCTGGGAAATGTACAAGCTCAAGGATGGGGATTCCCTGGTAAGAACCAGGGGATCCCACCAAGGGGAACATTGCTCTAATAACACAGAACCACTCTGCCTCTCCCTTTCTCCAGGGACAGACCCCCTCCCATTGGGAACAACCAGCCTTGAGTCCCCATTCACTAAAACCCTATGCTAGGACTCTGGGTGAAGGAGTCCTGAGGCAGGTGGCTCCTCAGAACCAGGAGATAAAACAAAGAAGGGTGTCATAGTGCCTCCAGAGGGGTGTCTGACCTGAGGTGGGGGCAGTGTTGGGGAATTTGATGGAGTCCTAAAGGCTATATATATGGATGGACTCCCTACTTCCAGCCTAGATGTTTCTGGGTGACTTGGTGGATTCTTGGGGAGGACGAGGAGACCAAATGGACCAGGAGCACTAGCAGAGCTGGCAGAGCTGGGAAATATGATAACTCTGGGAAAACTGTTAACAGCTGGGGTGGGAGGGGGACAGGACAGGTGTACGTGTGTTGGAGGAACACACCTCCCAAATAATCACCTCCCATCTGACCCCCAGTGCCCTCACCTCCCTACTGGGCTCTTCTTGGACCTCCTCAGGTGAAGGTGTGACTGAGCACAGAAGACAGACAAGGGCTCCCACAACAATAAGGGGGCCTATCTTCTGCATCCAACAGCCTCTAACCACAGAAAAAAAGGAAAAGACCTGAGAGGTGCTGCTACCCACCTGTGACTAAAGCCATCAGGTTCCCACCAGCGAGAGGAAGGGTGCAGATATGTGGCTGTGTGGCTCCCACTGCTCCAGGCCAGGGGCTCTGGGGTGTCCCCTCTTCACCCATTTCTTCATCTTCCCTTTTCCTGGGGACACTGGCCACTAGGGATGGAGATGGGATCCCAGGGTCAACACCCCACTGCAGCAACTGGGTCTCATTTGTGGCAGAGCCAGAGCGGACTGTGGGGCATGAGGGAGGTGCAGGTGGGACAGGAGAAGGGAGGCAGGAGCCGCAGGTCTGGGTCCACTGGGGGAGTGACAGGAAATCACGAGGTACAGGGGTCACGGGGTGTGGGCCCAAGGGACAGCCACTTATGTGTGCTGCTGGGGAGAAGCTATAGGCGGCTGCTCCTGGTGCTTGAGGGCCCTGGACTCTGAGGACCTGGGGCGGGGTCAGGTCTGGGCCACAAGCAGGTTAGGGCTACGCCATTTCTGCCAGACAACTGAGAGAGGCACCAAGGATCTGAGCTGGCAGCAACATGTGTGAAATGCGGCACTGATGGGAGGGGGCAGGGGCATCTGTGGGTGCCTGGGAAGGCTGTGAGCTTCCTCTGCTCCTCCTCCTCAGCTGCTGCTGCTGACCATTCCTCAGCAGCCTCTGCCATCACCTCAGCAGTCTCCTCCCCAGGGGCCTCTGCTTTCAACCCCGCCCCATCTTAGCAGCCACTTTCTCCACTGCTGCACCTCAGCCACTGCCACCTTGCTCCCCCAGCCAGGATATCAGACTCATTGATGCCATGGACGCTTCGCCTCCATGGGGCTGCTCAACAATATGCCTGCTGTGCTGGCTCCGCATGCTCTCTGCTCCTTGCCAGTACCCGCACTATGATCTAAGTGGCCGCCAGCCGCTGAAGCTGCTTCCCCTCCTGCATGTGCTTGCTCTTCTCTCTGACCTCACTGTCTGCCCTCAACTCATCTCCTAGGCTGCCCCACCCCCACCCGTGCATGTGCGCCCACCTCCACGGGGCCATGGCCTTGGCTGCCATTGCAGTGTGCCCCTGGGCCCCCCTCCCCTGGGTTCACCCCCTCACCCCGAATACAATGGCAGCCCTGACTGGGCCCTGGCGCTTCCAGGCCATGGAAGCTTCCAGGCCATGGCAATTGCAGCCTCACTTCAGCATAGCACTCCCCACCAACCCCAGTACCTGCCCAGGGAAAACTAGTCTCCCCTCAGCCCCACTCCCTCTACTCCACACACCAAGCAGGTGCATGGTGACCCTTGTGTGTGTGGTGTGTGTGTGTGTGTGTGTGTGTGTGTGTGTGTGTGTGTGTGTGTGTATGTGTGTGTTTGATTGTGTTTGTGTTCCTCTGGTTGTTGGGGATAACTACCACTCAAGGACTCAGAACATAGCACCCTTTTGAATGATGCAATACACAGCAAACTTCCAAAAACAGCACAAAGCACCCTGTGTAAAGGACTCAGCACACAGTTAACTTTGAAGGTCTCAGCCGATAGTAACCTGTGTAGAGAACTCAGCACACAACACTATTTGAAGGAGGGAGACCAGAGCCCTCAATGTAAAGGACTAAGTGCATGACATGTTTTGAAAAACTCAGCATGTAGCACTCTTTCCCAGGTACTCATTACATAGCCCCTGGGTTAAGACTCCACACACAGCACCCTTTGAAGGGCTGAGTATGTAGCACACTGTGTAATACATTCAGTGCACAGCACCCTTTGAAAAAGTCAGCATATTGCACAATTTTGAAGGACTCAGCACAATCACATTGTGGAAGGTCTCAGCACCCAGCACCATTTGAAGGACAGTACAGAGCACCCTGTGTAAAGGACTCGGCACACAGCACTCGAAAAACTCACCTCATCCTTCTCTTCCCATGAGTTCAGCACATAGCAACACCCTTTGGGATGAATTAGCACACCACACTTTTTGAAGGACTCAGCTTACAGTACATTTTGTAATGGACTCTGCACACAGTACCCTTTGGAAAACCCAGAACAGCCCAACCTTCTTAGGGACTCAGAACATAGCACCCTTTGTGATGACTCAGCAAACAGCACAAAACCCCCATGTGGGAAGGACCCAGCAAATAGCTGCCTGTAAAGGTATCAGCACATAGCTGTATGTCAGAAGTTCAGCTGTCATTAGAATTAGTGTGCTTTCTTCAGTATCACCATTCTTCAGAAACACTTCACAAATCCTATTAGTTCACATTTAGCTAACCTGTGTTTTATGGAGGAGGGTCAGCTGGGGGTCTTGAACTCAAAGCTTGGGGGCCCTGTCTCTGAGATCTTTGTTTCAATGCTAAAGCTCGACCATTTTGAGACACAGCTCCAATTTTGTTTTTTTGGGATTGTTCTTTGACAGGCCTTACAGTGATCAGAAAGGCCAAGTAGGGGTGTCCTTGGGCAAAGGCTCTTAGCTTGGCCTGGAGCTGACCTCTCCCTTCCTTGTGCCCCTCAGAGCCAGGCCTCCTGGAGCTCTCTTGGCCTAGGGTGGACCAGACCTGCTCTGGCATCAGCACTCAGGGTGAGCAAAATCAGCTTGGCCCCGGGTCCCTTTCCCAAATTGAACTGTACAGGACAATGGCGGGGGGGTGGGAGGGGAAGGGGGGAGGGAGAGGGGAGGGGCGATGTCCCGTGTCTGGCCACCAGGGGGCAGGAGTCTCCCACCATAGGGATTGTACCTGAGAGTTGTGTTTACTCTTGCTTCCCTGGGGCCCCCATCATGCTTCAAAGCCACCCTGGACATCGAAGTCCTTGAGACTCTTACCTACATTTAACTATAGAAAAGCAAGTGGGGCTATGGCTCAAGTGGCAGAGCGCTAGACTTGAGCAAGAAAACTCAAGGATAGAGCCTAGGCCTTGTGTTCACACACACATACACACACACACACACACACACACACACACACACACACACACACACACACAAACACACCCCACATGCATGCAAAATCAAAGATTTCTACACTGCAATCTTTGGGTATTCTCTACCTTTTCCCCACTAAGCCTGGTGGTTGTTGGCCGAAGAGTTTGATGCATACAACACCATCTGGCATCTTTGATTTTAAGGAACAGAATGGATAGAAGGTCAGCCTTCCCCCATCCCAGCTCCTTAGTCAGGTCAATGTCTGTCTAGGCCCTTTGGGGCTCCTTTTACAGACTCACCAAGAAGCCTTCAAATGGTATCACATGCTGGGCACTGGTAGCTCACTCCTGTCATCCGAGCTACTTAGGAAGCTGAGATCGGGAGCTTTACGGTTCCAAGACGGCATGGGCAGGAAAGTGTGTGAGACTCTTATCCTCAATGAACCATCAGAAAACAAGAAGTGGCCCTGTGGCTCAAGTGATGAGTTCTATCCTCGAGAAAAAGAGCTCAGATACAATGCTCACAGCCAACAACAACGAGAGGTATTGCATGTTGGCTTTGGGATTAGCATGGGCCAAATGTAATTGGAATTTTCAAGTGCTTCAAGTCAAAGCAGTACCGCCTTTAGTCCCTGCTCCTGCATCTTGTCTCACCCCCTGGACTTGGCCATGCTTTAGGTCAGCATGGTCCTGGCTGGATGGGAGGGCTTCAAGGAGGAAGATCCCAGAGCAATCACTCCGCCTCTTTCTGCCCTGCTCACCCTGCTGTTTCTGCTCTTTGCCATAGACCTTCTTCCTGGAATCCATCTGTGAGGTCATCACTGCCAATATAGTGGTGAATGGTGGTGGTCCATGCTAACACGGCAGTCAGAGGTGGAAGTGGTTCTGGGACTAGGACCTTCCATGCTAAGTGTGGGCTGAGGCCAGGACTGACCTCTATTTCATCCTGAGCCTTGCAGGGGTGGAGAGTCAGTGTAGACTCCACATTGAGTCAGGTAAGATCGGAATCTGTAGAACCACTTGTGTGGGGAAGGATGTGGGGCTCAGGTGGGCACTGTTGTTGGTACTCCTCTCAGGACTCCCCTCTCCCTCTCTCATCCCAAATGGTAGAAGAGAAACTTCAACTAAGGGTGTGGGAAGAGGGGGCTGAGGAATATTTCTGTGTGAACCAGACTTGTGCTTCATAGTCATCCTAGTTCCTACTTTCTATTTATCTGAGGAATGTCCATATGGATTTGTGAGGACCAGGGATCATCCTAGCTGAGAATGTGTCTTAGTTGTAGAGTAGTTGCCTAGCACGCCTGAAGCCCTGGGTTTGATTCCACACAGAAAAAGCTGGAAGGAGAGGTGGCGCTCAACTGGTAGAGCAACAGACTTGATCAAAAAGAGCTCAGGGACAGTGGCCAGCCACTGAGTTCAAGCCCCAGGACTGGAAGAACAAATCTTTGTTGGAGGCTTTTTTTTCCTTTGAAAACAAATTATTCTTTGTGATAAGCAAAATATCGACCTCTTCCCTGGCCACCAATGGGCCATTAGATGTCCCTTGAATTTTGGCCGCCTCCTGGCAGCCTCTACCCTACTCGACCCGCAGTTTACCCTTCCCATCACCTGGCAGATAGAGGCCTGAGAGAAGGCCACCTGGCCACCTACTTGTGGTGGCCGCTGAGGTTTTGAGAGTCATTGTGTCACATAAAAATTTATCATCTGCATGAGTCTACAGAAGAAAGGGAGGGAGCAGCCCTTGCCCAAGCCCTCTAGCTGTAGGCTGCTCTGGGCGTGGGGCATCTGCCACAGGATGTGCTCCGTGGGGGAGTCTTCTATGTGGTCGGGAACTCTGACCTCTCCTTTGGCAGTTTCCAAGGGTCTTGAAGTTGCAATTCTTCAAAACCTTTCTGCTCCTCCTTCATTTCGCCCACTCTGGAGCCTGAGGTGTCTGAAGGGGCGGTGGTGGTGGGGGCCTCAGCCTATGAAGGCATCTGGAGCATTCTGTCAGCACCTTCCCCTGCGAGTAGCAACAGCAGCTCTCTCTTCTCCATCTTCTGGGAGAGCCGTCACACATGCTTGTCTTTCTCCAAACACAGCTCATCCAGGATGAACATCTGCTCTTTACACGACAGGAGGGACTCCTTTATGGTGCAAATGTGTGCTGACAGGTGGCTGCATCGATGGTGTAGTTAATCTGCTGGACTATGGAAGTCCACCTCATCATGCAGGTCATGGACGAAGCAGATTTTCTTCTGGGATGCCCACGTGTCCCAATTGCCATCCTCATGCCTGCTGTGGTAACAGCTCATGAGGTGGGAGGCTTGTGGCTCCAGCACCATCTTGCACTGAGCTGCTGTGTTAGCAGGGCGCCTGCAGTGGGGCCGCAGCTCAGCCTTTGAGAGTGCTCGCAGAGCCATGTCACTCTAGGTTTGGGGCATGTCTCTGTCTTCTGCGATGGTCACGTTGGGAGAAGTCACCTCCTCACCTTTTGCTTCTCCAGGGCTCACAACTTCCACTCCCCAGGGAAAACCAGGAAGCTCAGCTGGGCCTGCAGGCTCTCCTCCTGTGGTCTGGTCACTTCCAGGAACTTAAAAGTGTCCTGCCACTTTGGGGGCACGTGGTCCCCCCAGTTGGTTGGGCCCTGCACTTGCTTCAGCTGGGTGTGCCTCTGCAGGGTCTATTGCAGGGCCTCCTCAGAGTTGAGCCCCTCATTGGAGGCAATGTGCTGCTCACAGGTGGCTCTGAACTCCTGCAGCTGGGCCAGGGACTGTTCCTGCTGCTCCTGCAGCTCCCAAGCTGCTTGGCTCTCTCTCTCTTAGCCACCTCTTTACATTCATCTATCTTCTCCTCTGAGTGGACTAGCTGTTCCCACAATTGTTTCTTCACCTGCTGCTGTGAGTCCAGGATGCTTGTGAGCTCCTCCTTCTCACCACTTACCCTGTGGAGAGCATCCCACAGCAGAGCCAGCTGTTCCTTTTGTTATGGGTTTCACACACATGTGCATCGTGGGGTCTCGGGGATCTCCTGACAATCTTTGGCCTTTTCCTCCAGTCTCTGTAGTTGCTCCTGCTGCTCCGCATTCTGGAGACAGAGCCTCTGGTTTTCCTTGACCTGGATGTGAAGTTGTTTCTCCATGTTTTTCAATTCCATCTGTCTATGGTATTCCTGGGCCTGCAACTGCCTCTCAGCCTGAGATGGTTCTGCCAGCTTCCTCCTCAGTTCCCCCAGCTCATTCTCTAAGTCAAGCACCTGCCTCATACTTTGCTCCTTCTCCTCTGTCAATTGGTTCACCTGGTCCATGAGCCAAGGAACCTCCTCCTCCATTCAGGCCTGTCAATGCTCAGGTCCTCCGTGAAGGTGTTTCTCTCCAGATTTTCTGAGTTCACCATCCAGCTCAGATTGTCCAATAGTCTCTCCAGTAACCACGCCCCACCAGCACTTGTTGGAACTTGCAGATTCTGTTCTTCCTGTTACTCTTCTGTGTCCAGAGCACTTCCAGCTTCTCCTGAAATTCTGTGTTCACTTTCTCCAGGTCTTCGAAACTTCTGGTCTTTTCCTCGAGCTGAAGTGTCACATATATCAGCTCTGTGAAGAACATTTCTTTCTCCTTCTGTGCAGTAGTGACCACAGAAGCCACCATTTCCAGTTCCGCCATGTGCCGTTTTGAGACGTACAGGTGGCTGGTGAGAACTCCTTGCTCTATTTCTCTGCCATTGGCTGCCTGCTTGACTTGGGCCAGTGCAGATTGTAAATCACTTTCTGCTGAAACCAACCTCTGTATGGGTGGTTTGTGGATCTCTAGCTCTGTTTTTGGTGCTTCGTGCACCTGAGCTATCTTCTCCCTCTCTTTCTCCAGTCAATCCAGCAGATTTGTCTTTTCCTGCTTCAGTGGTTGGATCTTGGCACAGAATGCCTCGTTTCTTTTGCTGCAATTCAGGGTGGGTATCACATGTCGCTAGCACCTCTGCACATCCTTGGTGGTATCAGGAACATTGACTGTGACTGTGTCCAAAGGCAAGGGAGGCCCGCAATCAGCATCAGCTTTGGCCAGACGCTCCATTGAATCATGCTCCCCAGGGGTGTTTGTCGTGGGGATCCCTCCCTTTTTCCTGTTCTTTGTTTTCTTGAATGTTGCAGGTCTGATGGAAGGATTCTTCTGCCGGTGTTCTGGCAGTAGTTTCTTGTCCGTAGCTCTCTCAAGGAGTCTTGTTGTTTCAGATATCTGAGCACTGGGATGGGAAAGATGGGCTGGCCACATTACCAGGCTCTGGGAAATCCTCTATTCTCCCACTCACTGACTAGGACATCAATTTCCTATTCTACTCCAAAGTCTCATCGAATCTCCTGCTCACCACTCAGCCACCTCTACCTTCCTCAACTGCTGGTGGTAGTGTCGAACAACTGACGGAATCCTGGTGCTGGGCAGCATGGAATGTGGGCATGGATACAATTCTTGTATTGCATTGGTCAGAAAGAACCATGAGAAAATGGGGGTGTGGCCGGAATTATGAGATGCAGGCACCATGGGTAGAGTCAAGATGACAGCGGCTCCCCCAGCCCCTTTCCCAGGGAACTTTGTCCAATTCAGTTGGGTACAAGAGGGTAAAGTGCTTTAGCAAGATGGTTGCACAGATTGTTGTGTATGTCTGTTTGTTGCCAGTCCTGGACCTTGAACTCAGGATCTGGGCACATTCTTTGAGCTGCTTTTGCTCCAGTGGTAGCCCTCTACCACTGGAGCCACACAGCTTTGTTGACACTGAAGTTGGATCGGGGTCTCCAGGACTTTCCTGCCTAGGGTGAATTTGCCCATGATCCTCCTATCACAGCCTTGTAAATATCAAGGAGGCCTGCTGAGAGCCACTGGTTCCTGCTTAATCATTGATGTTGCTCTTCTTGGACAGACCAGTGAGTTCCTTATCCTCAGGTTTAAGTGGTGGGAGCTGGAGCCCACAGTTTGAATCCTGGTCCTGCCACCTCCAAATGGCAGGAGAGCCTTAGAAATTCATTACTATCTATAAAAATACCAATAGAATGTGATTTATGTTATGACTGAATGGGCAGTTCTTGAATGATTCTAGGATAAAATTATATACAATTTTGTTATAGAACACTGATCATCAATACTTTATGAAGCATTTAAACATTCACATTCATTAAATGGAGTCATAATGAAACACCTAAGAATTGGTATTTCATTTCCTAAGAATTGGGCCTCACATAGTATAAAGGTGTCATTTTTTTTCTGCCAGGATTGGGATTGGAACTCTTAGTCTGGGTAACTCTGTTACACTGTGTTGAATGAGGAAGCTGGCCTCCTTGAAGTCAAGAAATTCATGTGTACACCTCAGGTCTGAAATCGATCCCCAACACTAGAAAACATCCTATTCATGTACATTTTAAATATGTGATTTATATTTACATACATATGTTGGCTCCATATTGCTTTCAGTGTAGTTATTCATTTTATGTTTTGTTTCATTCATGTAGTGACTATTTTATTGATTATTATGGCACATAGAACATTGCTTACATTGATTACATAGGATATAGGTCTGCATAGGTATTACAATTATACCAAACACCCAGGACTTTCACAGGAAAGGAAAACATGTGTCACCATCAGCTTCTTACTCCACGATTCATTTTGTCGGAGTGCTGGTATCTGAACTCATGGCCTACAAGGCCCAATTCATGAATGGGTGAGTGTCAACACAGCATCCTGGGGAAAAATGAATTGACAGGCAGTTCCTAGGACCTTATCTCGAGCCCCAGGTTTTGAAAAAATAAGAACAGAGTGACACCCAGATGGTAGTATGCTAATAAATATATATCTTTATAGAGTGTCAGAGATGTCTATCCATTATTCAGTTATAAAGACTACATTCCTACCAAAACTTGGGTATTTATTATGCCTCCATGTAATTTATGTTATTATTTTCATCCTTAATAAACAGTTAAGTAAATCAGTGTCCTGAAATTATTGCATCCCTGTGAGAAATAGTATTCTTTTAATGCTTCATAAGATAATTAAATAAAATCAATCAGCTGACTGAAATCATGAAGTCTAATTTTATTCAAGTATCATTCATGAGCAACTTATTCAACTGTGACATTGATAACATTCCATTGTTTTTCCTGTAGATGGGAACGAGTCTCTTAGGATCTCCCACCATCTAGAAGTGGCATGACTGGGATTCGAACTGGAGGCCTATGTTGCCGTGCAGGACTATGGCTTCTTCAAACGCCCACCATTACAAAAAAATATTTAGCTCCCTGGTTTGCAATTCGTGCCATTTTTCTGCCAGGCCAAGGATTTGTACTCAAGGTCTGGGTAAATATGCAGCACTGTGCGGGATGGGAATCTGACCATGCTTGAAGACAAGAAAATCAGGCCTGTTCCCTCGGCCTGAATTCAAGCCTCAGGCCTGGAAAAGATACTCCTTATATCCATTTTAAAGATAGAATTTATATTTCTATACAGATATTCAGTTCATATTGTGTTTGGTATGGTTATTCATTTTATGTCTTGTTTTATTCATTTATTTACCAATTATTTTATTTATTTGGATGACACCGCTACCATTTATTACATTGTTTACATCCTATCACATAGCATCTAGGTTTGTAGATATGTTCTCCATCATATCTGAAACCCAGGACTCTCCCAGAAAAGGAAATCATGTGTCACACTTGGCTTCTTACTCCAAGATTAAATTTTTGGCAGTGCTAGGATCTGAACTCAGGGCCTAGCAGGCCCAATTCATGAATGGATGAATGTGAGCATGGCAGCCTCTAGCCAATGAAGCTGTCAGGTGGTTCCCAAGAGCTGAGATCCAGCCCCAAAACAGTGATGCATGGATAGGCAGATGATGCTATACAAATAAATATATATTTGTAAATGCCACAGACCGGCTCGGTCGGGACGACGGAGGACACCTAGGGGAGGAACCTGGAATAGGGGGGGAGATGGCAAACAGACAACTCACACACATTAGGAGTGGATGCTGAGTGCGATTTAATGCAGAGGATAACAAACTTTTATAGCAAAAAGTCTCCATAAGAAGGGGCAAAAGGTTACACAATCTTGCTACAGGGCTTCATTCTTGGATGGTCACCAGCTGGTCGCCTGAAAGGGCAAAAGTTTACACAATCTTGCTGCAGGGCTTCATTCTTGGGTGGTCACCAGCTGGTCATCTGAAAGTCACTTGTTTCCGGCTTATCTCTAAGAAATATAATGGGTTTCGATGTTTGTCACCATCTAACCATTACCTTATTTCTATAGAGGCCTTATTTGTCCCATAAGATTTTTCCTGTTCCCTCTTTAACAGTAAGGTTACAGAGGCCTAGATCTAGCAAGTCTCTTAGTAAATGAAAGAGAGTAATAGGAAGTTCTTTCTCCTAAGTAGTTATCTCAGCAATTGCCATACATTCTTTCTGTTCTAGCCGCGCCTACAGCTTCTTGTAATTCTCTTACAAACAATTCCTTCTGCTGAAGTGACATCGTGAAACCCCCAATACATTTATATTTACTTATGACTTGTCTACTAGCCTCCACAAGAGGGGTTTCAGGGTAGCACTTAACTCTGGTGAGTTAGTCATATTTTTAAGACACTCATCAGATATTGGAGTCATCAGCACTCTTAAGAAAGAGCTGTGAATAACGGAACGTTGACAATGAATAAGTACAATGAACAGCAGAAACAGTAAAAGATTAATAGGTACTCTTACACAGTGGAGAAAAGAAAAGTAAGAACACATCTTTCCCAGGGGTTTGCCAGCCTTTCCAGGAGTAGGCCTCTCTGAAGCCCTATTCTCCGAGGTAGACTTCGGTGAAGTGCCAATACTCAGAGATAGGTCTCTGAAGCCCCATTCTCAGGTCTGAAAGCTGGTTTCCCATGCTAAGCAGACTCCACTGGAGTAGGCGTGTCAGGTAAAGAGCACCAGCGCCCTCCATCTATGATTGAATGACACCTAGTACATTCCTACCAACTCTTAGGCATGTATTATACCACCATTGAAGGAATATTATTCTTTTCGGGCTTAATAAACTATTAATTAGGATCAATCAGCTTTCTAGGATTATTGCATTCAATTTTAGACTAGACCAAAGCATGAACTACTCTTTCAATTGGTATTCCTATGCATAGGAATGAGTCTCTTGTGATCTCCTGCCATTGGTAGGTGTCAGGACCGGGATTGTAACCCGGGACCTATGTAGACAGGTTTGCTTATGTCTTCTCTGATACCCCACCAGCCTTTAGCATTGGCAGGTCAGGTCCATTTTGCAAACATGTCATTCAGGCTCAAGATAGTCACTGTGCAAAGAAAAAAATGTGAAATCCTGAGCCCTATGCAGCTCACCACTTTTTTTCTATACTACATTTTTTTTCTTCCTGCAAACACTGTGGGCCTATGATGCCAGGATCGGCTATGGGTCCAGAGGCTACACTCCAGCCTAGGACGATTAAAGCTGAGGCAGAGTTGCCACGACATGAGTTCAAGTCCCCTGTTGGCAAAATAAAGAACAAATTGAAAATTAATTATTTAACTAAATTAAAAAAGAAAGAAAGCTCTCTGGTTTGGAATTTCTGCCAGTTTTGTTTGCTAGGCTGGGATTTGAACTCAGGTCTCAGTAACTCTGTAGCAGTGTGCACGAAAGTGGCAGAGTTGCCACTTCTTGAATTCAAACCCAGTGCAAAGCCAAAAATAAAAATTAAGTCACTGAGCTCAGCAGGGGAGTAGATGTGGAGATGGGAGGGGGGTATGGTAGGTAGAACACAAAGGAGGAGGCTACAAGCCTCAATAGGAAATACAATTACCATGCTCATTTTACTGTAATTTCTCTGTACAACATTTTTACAATAAAAAAATGAAAAAAGTCGTGCTCAGAGAAGCAGTTTGGGGGTAAGGGAATGAGGTCTGAATAGATGTACAAAATTCCACACTGATTTCATTTTAATATTCAGTATGTAACTGAATAAACATAGCTGCTTATTAAAAATAATTAAGTCAAAATCCCCAACAATTAATGTGTTTGCATCTATGTGGGATTTGAAGAAAAGTAGTGTTTCTTGGATAAATTTGGGTTCTCCATTGTTTGGCGAATAGATATTTAGAATTGTAATATCCTCCTGAAGGAGAGATCACTTAATTAGTATGTAGTGACCTTCTTTATCTCTTGTCACGAATTTTAGTTGAAGACTATTTTATTTGATATTAGGATTCAACTCCCGCCTGTTTATGGGGGCCATTTGCTTATAAGATTTTGCTCCAGCCTTTAACATTGAAAATGTGACAAGACCACACTAAAGCTACTAGCAAAACTATGTTTATTGCAGCATTATTTACCATAGCTAAGATATGGAACCAACCCAGATGCCCTTCAGTAGATGAATGGATCAGGAAAATTTGGTATATATACACAATGGAATTCTATGCCTCCATCAGAAAGAATGACATTATCCCATTTGTTAGGAAATGGAAAGGCTTGGAAAAAATTATATTAAGTAAAGTAAGCCAAGCCCAAAGAAACATAGGTCCCATGGTTTCCCTTATTTGCAATATCTAGTATATGTATGAGTCAAGCAGGAAAGATCAGATAATGTGATGTTAGGAAAATGAACCCTTAGATATAAGTATTTAAATGTTTTTTTCTTTCCTGCATTTGTTTCTAACTCATTTATAAGATTATTTCTTTGTAGCTTTGTATGTCCCTCCCCCACTGTACAACCCCTGCTTTCACTATATTT
Source organism: Dipodomys merriami (assembly GCF_024711535.1). Taxonomy (NCBI): domain Eukaryota; kingdom Metazoa; phylum Chordata; class Mammalia; order Rodentia; family Heteromyidae; genus Dipodomys; species Dipodomys merriami. Next base: position 165,268 of record NW_027202339.1, read on the forward strand.
GATGTCAGTATAATTTGTGGAGGAGATGGTGAAAAACAAGTCGTTTTAGGATACAGGTGGACACGATGAAACTATGAGAAGTACAAGTTGTCCTGTCAAAAACGAACTTTACAACTTTGGTGAGGTGGGAGGGGAGGGCGGGATTGAGTGGGGGGCGGGGGGATGCTGGAAAGGGATGTGAAGGGTAAACAAAAGTGGAGGCTGCAATGCATGATAAGAAATGTACTCATTATCTTGCCCATGTAATTGTACCCCTCTTTACAGTATGTTCACAAAAAAAAATTAAATTAAAAAAAAAGAATTAAGTCACTGTCTTGGAAATAGGGCCAGTATTTCTTTCAGTGCTGGGATTTGATCTCACCATCCAGGTAACTCTTTTGCACCATGGGTGAAAGCAAAGTTCACTGTCCTTGAGGAAAAGAAATTAAGTTTAGAGTTACCAGGGTCTGATTGAAGGGCCTGCAATGGAAAAATATTTCTATATATGTGTAATATATGATATGTATTTTCTTATGTATGTTTATAACATTATGATTTTTATTATTGATTTTGTATTTATTTTAGTTTTTACTTGATTCATTTACTTATTGTCTATTGTATTTAGTATTTTTGGGGGGCAGTCCAGTCGTGGATCTGAACTATGGGCCTGGGCGCTGTCCCTCAGATATTCAGCTCAAGGATAGCACTCTACCACTTGAGCCACAGCTCCACTTCTGGCTTTTTTTTCCTGCTTATGCAGTGCTGAGGAATTGAACCCTGGACCTCATGCATGCAAGGCAAGTGCTCTACCATTGAGCCACCTTCCCAGCCCCTATTTAGTATTATTATACACATAATATTTAATATATTTTGTACATCTATTATAAAGTTATACACAATAATATAGGACTGAGTTCCAGGAAGATGGTGGAAGAGAAGCTGGGGGTTAAACAAGCTCTCCCATAGAAAGCAGTTTCAGTGCTTCAATGAACAATCCTAAGCCAGAGAATCACACAAAGTATTCCATCACAGTAAAGAGTGTTAGGCTAGAGAGGGAAAATCCAGGCAATGAGACAGATCTGAGCACTTGCCAACAGCTGTGACTGCGGCGGCGGCAGTGGCAGTGGCAGCAGTGGCAGTGGCAATGGCAGCACCTTTGGCGGCAGCTATAGACGCCATACCTGCAACACAGAGAGTCCAGGACAAAGACGCCAGACACGGCCAGTGAGTGGGTTCTACTCAACACCAGCAAGAACTGACAAGGAGCACATATCGTCATCCTGCATTTAACAGACCAGAGACGACCCAGGAACCAAGACTCCGGCTTGAGTAGAAGCCTGACATCCTCACAGGGATCAGAGGAGGGAAGACCACCCCTCCCCCCACTATGGGAAATCTCCATCTTTGATAATGACAAAGGCCTGGCTGAGCAGCTAGCTCCAACTCAGGCCTTGGAAGAAAACAAAAGAGTCATTAAGCAGGTCACAGGAACCTAACCTGGCCTGCTAGGCTCTGCTCAACCCAAGTGAAAGTCACCTAGCCTAGGTCGCCAGCCACAGGAGTGTCTTTCTTCACTGGGTAAACAGAAACAGAGGCCTGCCCTCTATACAGCAGTGTTGATAATCAATTGAAATTCATTACACATAAACCCTGAGAATGGCTCAAGGTAGGGCTCTGTGAGTGTCTCAGAAGCTAGCCCCCCAGGGAAAAGCAAATGTTTGCTGAAAGGCCTCAACTCCATCCAGAACCTAGCCTAATCACAGCATCTCCAAACTAGAGAAAACAGCCACTCCTTCTTCTGTGATACTTAAAGCAGATCTCCCTCCCATTGAACTAGCCTGGGAGGAGGGTCATAAAATCCTGGGTAAAGCAGAGCATTTTTCTGCTTGCTCAAACAAACTGACATAAGAAATCAACCAAGCCACAGGAATATCAAACACCACAAACAGACAAGAGACTCCAACTAGAGACTGGTTAAGGACACAAGGGAGATACAAGATCTCCCCATTCCCAAAAAACTCAAAGAACTCTTTTTTGTACCATTTACAAAGAAATTTTTTCTAAAACTGTTTTTAATTTTTATCATTTTTAACTTTAAAAAATTTGTTTTCTATTAACTTTTTTCTTCCTCTTATAATTTTTATTATAGGGGTATATGTATGTGCTTTTTTTTTGTTTTTCTTTTTAAATTTTTTTTTGTTTAGCTTTATTGACCTTTTGATCCGTTTTTTTTTCTTTCCTTCTCATTCTTTTCACCTTTTCTACTCTTTCATTCTTCTTTGCATTACTTAATTGATGTTCTGCTCTTCCTCAGATATACCCATAGTCGATTATTAGACCTTATCCCCCATTATGTACACATTTAATCCAAAAATTTATTACTGAATTCAAAACCTCTTAGACTTAAATTCCTTAATAGCAGTACTATTATACATATATAATATTTTAAGCATTTTTATTTTTAAGTTTTTCACATCTCCTTTCTATCCCTACCCTTCTCTTATCCTATCCATATTCTTCTCTGAATATTGTGGTTTTGGTTTGCATAATTTTTAAGTATTTAAGTGTTTCACGTTTTAACTTTTAAATTTTGTTTTTCTATTTTTTCTTGTCTCTTGTTTTAGAGATAGAAGTTAATGGCCTGGGAAATTTAACAGGATCCTAGCAGAGAATTTCCCAAACATGCAAAAAGATAGGCCTATTCAGATAGAAGAAGCTTTTATAACTCCAATTAGACCAGACCAGAACAGAACAACACAGCATCACATTATAATCTTCACAGGATCAATTCATACCAAGGAAAATATCCTTAAAGCTGTCGAGGAGAATAGATAAATCACTTAGAAAGGGAAACCAATTAGAATCACCTCAGATTATTCAGCAGAGACAATTAAAGCAAGAATAGCCTGGAATGGTGTATGCCATGCCGTAAAGACAAACAACTATCAACCATGTATATTGTACCCAGCTAAACTCTCCTTCATAACCAAAGGTCAAATAAAAACTTTCCATAGCAAAGAAAAATTGAAACAATTTATCTCGATCAAACCAGCCCTACAAATGATTCTTAAAGTTATCTTACACATAGAAAACCAACAAGACCACAAAAAGGCAAAGAAACCGCAGGCAAACTGAGAATCCAAGAACCATAGAAAAAACCCAGTTGCCACAGCTCCCAAGAAGGTGGATAAAATAGCAGGAACTCCCAAATAATTCTCAGTTGTAACTCTCATCATTTACGGAATTAACTTTCCAATTAATCGACATAGACTGTCATGTTGGATTAAAAAGCAAGATCCTTCTATCTGCTGCCTTCAGGAGTCATATTTTGCCCCCCCAAAAAACACATTTTCAATGTTAAAGGCCGGAACAAAATCTACCAAGCAAACGGCCCCCATAACAGGCGGGAGTTGCAATCCTAATATCAGATAAAATAGACATCAAATTAAAATTCGTGAGAAGAGATAAAGAAGGTCAGTACATACTAATTAAGGGATCTCTGTTTCAGGAGAATATTACAATTCTAAATAACTACTCGCCAAACAATGGAGCACCCAAATTTATCTAAAAAACACTACTTTCCCTAAAATCCCATATAGATCCAAAGACATTAATTGTTGGGGACTTTAACACACCACTTTCTGCACTAGATAGTTTAACTTGGCAAAAACTCAAGGGAGAAACCGCAGATCTAAACACCTGCATAGATCAAATAGATTTAATAGACATCTACCAAATATTTCACCTAGCAGCATCAGAATACACGTTTTTCTCAGCAGCAAATGGAACATTTTACAAAATAGACCACATTTTAGGCCACAAAGCAAACTTGTCCAAATTCAGAAACATTGAAGTTATTCCTTGTATTCTCTCACACCACAAGGGAATAAAATTAGAACTCAACACCAAGAGCCATCAAAAATTCCTGTAACACATGGAGGTTAAAAAACACACTGCTGAATCATGAGTGGGTCATGGAAGAGATTAGAAATGAAATTCAAATGTTCATGCTATTCAACAAAAATGATCACACAAATTACCAGCTCCTCTGTGACACAGCAAAGGCAAGTTTATAGTTCTGAGCTCCTACATCAACAAATTGGAGAGATCTGAAACCAATCATTTAATGAAACATCTGAACCTCCTTGAAAAAGAGTAGCAAGATAAACCCCAATCCAGTAGATGAAAAGAAATAATTAAAATTAAATCAGAATTAAATGAATTAGAATCCAAAAAAACTATAAAATGAATCAACAAAACAAAGAGTTGGTTCTTCAAAAAAATTAACAACATTGACAGACCCTTAGCAAATCTTATCAGAAAAAGAAGAGAACACACCCAAATAAATAAACTCAGAGATGGGAATGGAAACATCACCACAGAAACATCCAAGATTCAGAACATCATAAGGGAATTCTTCTCAAAACTTTATGCTAATAAGTTTGAGAACTTGGCAGAAATTGACCTTTTCCTAGCAAATACTGACATGCCGAAACTAAACTAAGATGAGATAAACCATTTTTACAGGTCCATATTAGGCATTGAAATAGAAACAGCAATAAGACACCTCCCATCAAAAATAAGCCCAGGACCAGATGGACTAACAGAAGAATTCCACAAGGCATAAAAAGCAGAGATCACACCAATATTCCTCCAACTCTTCAATGAAATTGAAAGAGAATGTTCACTACTGAACTCATTCTATGAAGCTATCATAACCCTCATCCAAAACCAGGCAGGGACTCATCAAAGAAAGAGAACTATACACTCATTTCTTTGATGAACATTCATGAAAATCTTCTCAACAAAATTTTGGCCAATCGACTTCAACAATTTATCCAAAAAATCATACACCACGATCAAACCGTGTTCATTTCAGGGATGCAAAGCTAGTTCAATATACGCAAATCAATTAGTAAAATTAAGCACATCAACAGAAGCAGGGATAAGAACCACTTGTTTATCTCAATAGATGCAGAAAAAGCGTTTGACAAGATTCAACACCCTTTATAATGAAAGTTCTGGAAAAATTAGGAATTCATGGAACCTTCCTCAATACAATAAAGGCTGTTTATGACAAATCTACAGCCAACATTATACTTAATGGTGAAAATTACGCCATTTTCTCTTAACTCAGGAATGAGACAAGGATGTCCACTTTCTCCACTTCTCTTCAATCTAGTATTAGAATGCCTAGCTACAGCAATAAGACAAGATGCAAACATAAAGGGGATCCAAATAGGGAAAGAAGAAGTAAAACTCTCCCTCTTTGCAGATGACATGATCTTGTGTTTAAAGAATCGCACAGACTCCACTCCTAAATTACTCAAGCTGATTCAAAACTAACCCTCAAAAATCAATGGCTTTTCTGTATGCCAACAACGACAAAAGTGTGGCTGAAATTAGGAAAGCAACTCCATTCATAATAGCCACTCAAAAAATAAAATACTTAGGAATAAACTTAACGAAAGAAGTGAAGGGCTTCTATGATGAAAAACTTAAAAACCTGAAAAAGGAAATCAAAACAGAACTTAGAAAGTGGCAAAAATTCCCATGCCCTGGATTGGGAAGATCAACATCATGAAAATGGCAATACTTCCAAAGGCCATCTACAAATTCAATGCAATACCTATCAATATTCCAACCTCATTCTTCAAGGAAATAGAAGAGACAATCCAAAAATTCATATGGAATAATTAAAGACCCCGAATAGCAAAAACAATTCTCAACAGAAAGAACAGTGCTGGAGGCATATCAATACCAAATTTCAAACTCTACTACAAAGCCATAGTAATCAACACAGCTTGGTACTGGCACAAGAACAGACTTCAAGACCAGTGGAATAGAATTGAAAACCGAGAAATGAATGCACAGACCCATGGATATCTAGTCTTTCATAAGGGAGCTCAGAAAATAGAATGGAAGAAAGACATAATCTTCAGTAAATGTTGCTGGCAAAATTGGTTAACTACTTGTGGAAAACTAAAGCTAGATCCTTATATATCACCCTGCACCAGAATCAACTCCGAATAAATCAAAGACCTCGGAGTCAAAGCAGACATTCTGAAAACATTACAGGATCGAATTTGAGAAACCCTAGGTCTCCTTGGCACACGGCAAAATTTTCTTAATAAAGACCCAAAAACACAAAAAATCAAAGAAAGTTTGGACAAATGGGGTCGCATGAAATTGCAGAGCTTCTGCATGGCAAAGGACATAGCAAGTAAGGTTAATGTGAAGCCCACGGATTGGGAGAAGATCTTCACTAGCCATACAACAGACAAGGGTCTTATATCTAAAATATACCTGGAACTCAAAAAATTAAATCCCCCAAAAACAAATCTTACAAAAACAACTGCCCAATAAATAAGTGGGCTAAAGATTTAAAGAGAAACTTCTCTGAAGAGGAAAGCAGGATGGCCAATAGACACATGAAGAAATGCTCAACCTTCCTAGCCATAAAAAAAATGCAAATCAAAATAACATTGAGATACCACCTTACCGTAGTTAGAATGGCAATAATCAAGACCTCTAATATCAACAGATGCTGGAGGGGATGTGGACAGAAGGGAATCAATCTTTCCACTTTGGAAAGCAGTATGGAGTTTCCTCAAAAGACACATAGAGCTCACCTATGACCCAGCAATCCCACTTTGGGGCATTTACCCAAATGTTCAAAACAAGACCACACTAAAGCTACCAGCACGACTATGTTTATTGCTGCATTATTTACCATAGCTATGATATGGAATCAGCCCAGATGCTCCTCAGTATATTAATCGATCAAAAAAATGAGGTACATATGCACAATGTAATTCTATGCCTCCATCAGAAAGAATGGAATTGCCCCATTTTTTAGGAAATAGAAAGACTTGGAAAAAATTTATTAAGTGAAATAAGCCAGGCCCAAAGAAGCATAGGTCCCATGGTTTCCATTATTTGCAATAATTAGTATATATCTGAATCAAGCAGAAAAGGTCAGATAAGTTGATGTTAGGGAAATGAACCCTAAGATATGTATTCAAATGATTTTTTTCTTTCATGCTATTTTTTCTAACACATTTATAAGATTATTTCTTTGTTGCTTTGTATGTCCCTCCCCACAATATAACCTCTGCTTTCACTGTATTTGATTTCAGTGTAATTTGTAGAGGGGAAAGAAAAAAAAACAAATTGTTTACATTAGGGTACAGGTGGACCCACTGCAACAATGAGATGTACAAGACTTTATGTTGAAAACAAACTTTACAATTTTGGTGGGGGAGGAGGATTTGGTGGGGGGCAGGGGGGAGGATGGGAAAGGATGGGAAGGGGAAACAAAGGAGGAGGCTACAATGCTTGATAAGAAGTGTACTCATTATTTTGTCCATGCAATTATAACCCCTCTGCACAGTACTTTCATAATAAAAAATGTTATACAGTAAAAATTTAATAATATAGGACATTGACCCATTCTTTCATTAATTCCTTTTTTGTTGAAACATGATATATAATTAAATGGAAGCATTGTCATGGTCTTCCCATGTTTTGGGTCTCTCCCAAGTATGAGCTTTGTCTTCTGTGTCTTTGGACACCTTCCTATAGAGATTTCTTTAAATGATTTATACTCAGAAGCCTTTTCTTGCGGATAGGCAAGTTGAGGGATAAAATTATAAGGGTGGGGCTAGAAATGTGGCTTAGTGTTAGAGAACTTGGTCAGCATGCATGAATGCTATGGTTTGATTCCTCAGAGCCATATACAAAGAAAAAGCCAGAAGCTGTGGATTGGCTCAAGTGGTAGAGTACTAGCCTTGAGAAAAAGAAGTTCAGAGACAGTACTAAGGCCCTAAGATAAAGTCCCAGAACTGTCAAAAACCATCAGCCAGATGCCAGTGGCTCGCAACTGGAACACTAGCTTCTCAGCAGGCTGAGATCTGAAGACCACAGTTCAAAGACAACCTAGGCAAAGAAAGCCTGTTAGCCTCTTACCTTCAATGAGCCACCAAAAGACCCCATGTGGTGCTGTGGCTCAAGTGGTAGAGTGTTCGCCTTGAGCTGTAGGGCTCAGGGACAGTGCACAGGCTTGAGTTCAAGACAAACAACTGGAAAAAGTGAGGGTTAATCAAAGTACTTCTCCTATCTGATAATTAGGAGAACATTCCCTGGAAAATGAATCCTGATGTACACCAGAATTTGAGTCAGAGCTCAAGGTTCAAGTGTAGCTCATCCATATGACCAGATTTTCAGGCCATAGCATTATAACTTTGGTTGCTACAGGGTTCTGAAAGGTCCAATGTTGAAAGCCTTAATGCTCCACAATCCCTTTGTGATAAACATTTGACTTGTATTGTCAATGTCATTGCAGTTCTGAACCTAGCAGAGAACCAATAGCTCAAGTGTGTCACCCTAGCTCAGAAGGCTGAGGTCTGAGGATCACAGGGTGAAGCCAACCAGGGAGTGAAAGTCTAGGACACTCTGATTTCCACTGCTGAAGGTCAGACATTCAAGAGCTTCTTGGGTTTTCCTTGGTGATAAGTTACTTGTACTCTAAATGTTCTTATACTTCTTGAGCTATAGAAGCAGGAAAGAAACATTATTTACCCATCGTGGGTTCAAATGAAATTCTCAGGTTCCAAGCCTTACCCCTGTTAGCAGGAAGAACTCCAGTGTAACACTGTATTTGAAGGACAGGAAACAGTTTCAAAAGCCACGCTGGGTGAAGAGACCAGGCCTCAGGATTAGGAGGCAGATTGTACACACTCAACGGGGACGTGAGCTGCAAAAACACTTCATTCATTCCAGGCACGCCAGCAATGAGGGGAAACCTGAAACATTTTTAGAGACTTTAAACAATGACTAAATAACCTTCCTCTCTCAGGTGAAGGGAGCTTCAGGCTACCGTTAGGTTAACAATAGACAACCAATTTATTGGGGGAGCAGGGAGGATCAGAATACAAAAACCCTGCTTTCTGATCTTAGCAAGTGGGTTTTTGATTCTCTGTCAGATTTGAAGGCCCTTCTTCTACTCTGCCAGTCCATTCTCCTTCCTTCATTCTCCACATAATTAATGCAAATACCTAGTCCAAGGAGAGGCAGGGCCGTTTCTATACTGTCTCCAAGCACCTGAGTTAGAATCTGGCTCTACCCTCTTGGCTTTGGTGTCTTCGGCTGTCTGAGAAGTAGGATAGAGACAGTCTTCCTGCTCTGTGTTTGTGTGAAGGCGAATCTGCAATCCTGGCACACTGCAGAAGACCTCCTGACTGGGAATTGTTCCCTTCTTTCCTTCTGAAGTCCAAGACCATATTCATCTATCATCTTTCTTTCTGTCTTTCTATCTTTCTGTCTTTCTATCTTTCTGTCTTTCTATCTATCTATCTATCTATCTATCTATCTATCTATCTATCTATCTATCTATCTATCTATCTATCTATCTATCTATCTATCTATCTATCTATCTATCTATCTATCTATCTATCTATCTATCCATCCATCTCTCAACCTCCATACCTACTTACCTAAATATCTATCTCTTTGCCAGTTCTTGGGTTGAACTCAAGGCCTGGGCACTGTCTCTAGCACTCTGCTACTTGAGTCACAACATGAATTCTAGTGTTTTTTGTGTGTGAGCTATTGAGGAATCAAACCCAGGGCTTCTTGCATGCTAGGCAAGCACTCTCTCACTAATCCACATTCCCAGCCCCCTCATCTTTTTCTTAGTGGAAGTTTTTACATAGTATGCTATCATCTTACATCTCCAAGTTTAATTTTGTGAATACCGGTTATTTCTATGAAACCTAACCTTCTCTTCCCCTACCTGATTTGTGACTGTACCAGCCTTGGCCTCATAATAAAATATAAATAAAGGCTGCTGAGAGTTTAAGTGCATCATATAAGGACACAAGCCTGGAACCCTAGAAGAGAAAAGTAATAGGCCTGAAATTAAGAGAATGATGTGGTATGTTCAACAAACATATCTGAAAAATGAATCAATAAATAAAAGCAGAAGCATTGCATATGATCTGTTTGCCCTCAGGGAGGTAATATACACACATAAGTAGGTAGAGCACTGATACATAACATGCCCTTCTCTCTTTGAATTTTTATGGACATGCCAGGGCCTAAAGTCAGGGCCTCATGTATTCCTCAGATGTTTTGCTCAAGGCTGAGGTTATACCACTGCCACAGCTCCACTTCCAGCCATCTGATAATTAATTGGATATAAGGACCACCCAGGCTTGCCTGTATTTCTTGCTCAGCTCTCTCAAAGCTGGAGCTCTACTGTCTGGGCCACTGCTCCTCTTCTGGTTTTCTGGTAGTTTATGAGAGATAAGAATCTCATAGACTTTTCTGCTTGGGCTGGCTTTGGATGGCAATCTCCTGAGAAGGCTTCAAGTGGCTTTCCTCAGGGATTCGCCAAGGAACTGCTCCGCGCAAAACTTTAGTCTAAATCTCAGGAGGAACTAGAGAAAAAGAGAAACATGAAGATGTTTCTAGTGTGTTCTAGATATTTAAGGTTGGAAACACATAACACTCATAACTATTACATTATTTTATAGGGAAAAGGACCAATGAAGACAATGTGAGGATCACTTCAGCTTTTGGTCCTCTTATCCAGAGACAGTAAATTCACTGCAGCTCAAAGCTTAGTGACAGAGCTGGCATGAACTGTGGACCTTAGCTCCCAAATCCTATGACACTCATTTCTCACTTTGGGCTTCTAACCTGTTACCAGGGGGGAAGATGAAGATAGTGAATCCTTCTCAGAAAAAGCAGCTATAAAGAGCATTTGATAGTTTACTTATAAATTTAAACCATTGGATTGACCCAGTGAAGAAGTCAGTTTGTCCAGATTAAAAATGAAGAAGAAAAAAAGGCAGGTACCAGTGTCTGCTGATTATAATCCCAGCTCCTCAGACGGATGAGATGTAGAGATTATCAGTTTGAATCTAGCCCAGAGAGGAAAATCCTGGACATGCTTATTTCTAAGAAATCACAGAAAAACCCAGAAGTGAGACTGTGATTCATGGGTAATGAGCTACCCTGAAGCAAAAGGAGCTCAGGGACAACCCCTAGGCTCATAGTTCAACCCCAGGACCTGCCCCACCGAAAGAGCCTTAACCTCCATGTCTTTGTTTATGTATGGATGCATTCCTATAGGGGAATCTCCAGAGTAGCTTTTGTGAATGGCACCATGCTAGGAAATTTGTTTTCAATACAGGGATTTCATAGCACAAAGTTGGCTTTCATGACAATGTATGTTCTGGGGCTCCCCTCACTGGGCACAGTGTAGCTTGAGGGATTCTCTGCAATCCAGGCCTGCTGGAAGAAGTCTCTCACATTGTCTGAACAGGCAGACTAAATGCCTCACTCCTGTACAGCTAGGTAACAAACAACTCCATCCGGGCCAATTAGTGAGGATGAATGTGGGCAGGCTCTGAAGGTAAGGAGAAAAAGGCCTCTTTGTACCCCAAGCTCTCTCTGTCTCCCTAGTGCTCTGATTTGACAGGAAGCCTTCATCTGTGCCACCTCCCGTGGCAGACCAAGTTCCCTGTACTTGTTCTGCCTTTGTGAGGATATGTTCTGGTGTTCATATACAGTGCTAAATGTAATTCAGGATTCCTTCAGGAACACAACTAGGGCACTGAACCTAAGGAAATGTTTCATTGCAGATGATGATGAGCCTATGATGCCTCTCCTAGGTTTCCGGAAGCTTGGGAAATCCAAGTACATGTCATATGGAGCTGGTGAAGATCATCAGGTTTTGAAACCTTTGACATCTCCTAGGTGGGCTGTGGATGGCTAGGTTTGATTGTGAACACAGGGCCAGGGTGCTGACCATGAGATCAGAGCAGAAGACTAGTGCTTTAACATTTTGTGTCACAGCTTCACTTCTGTTTTCTGTGTGTGTGTGTGTGTGTGTGTGTGTGTTTGTGTTTGTGTGTGTGTGTGTGTCTGTGTCTGTGTGTGTATGTGTGTGAATACACGAGTCCTGGAGCTTGAACTCAGGACTTGAGCACTGTACGTAGTTTCTCTTGTATAAAGATAGCCCTTTCCCACTTGAGCCACAGAGACAGTTCAGGCTTTTTCCTGGTAATGTGGTACTGAGAAATCAAGCCCAGGGTTTCATATATGCAAAGCACTCTACCCCTAAGGCATATTCACAGACCTCTACTTCAGGTTTGTTAGTTTGTGTTTGTCTTTTTGTTATTGTTGTTGTTGGTTGCAGGAGTTGAAGTCTGCGCCAGGGTGCTGTCCCTGATTTCGTCAGCTAAAGTTTTGTGCCTTACCATTTGAGCCAGATGCCATTTAAGGTTTTCTGGTGGTTCATTGGAGCTAAATGTCTCTAGGACTTCCTTGCCCAGGCTAGCTTTGAACCACGATCTTCAGATCTCATCATCCTGATTAGCTAGGATAACAGGCATGAAGCACAAGCACCCAGCTTCCACTTCAGTTTTCTTAGTGGTGAATTGGAGATATAATCTCATGGGACCTTTTGTGTTTGGAATAGTTTCGAACCCTGATCCTCAGATCTCAGCTTCTTTAGAAGGCAAGATGACAGACCTCAGCTATCCATCCCTAGGCTGTGGCACTTTGCTGCAAGGGGGTCCTTGGCTCCACGTGGTAGAGTGCTATCCATGAGCCCAAGAGGTAAGGGTCAGTGCTGAGGCTGCAATTTCAAGGTTCATGTCTGAGAAAAAACAAAACAAAACAATTGTCTGCAGGAGACAACACACCCACTGTTTAGGAATACAAAATTTTGTCCCTGCTATGGGGACATATCTGAGCCTCAATATTCTTGTCTGCATAATCATCTCAATTGTAGAGCTCTTACAAGGACCAGATGAAAGAATGCACCCTGTGAAGGACACAGCACATGGCACACTTTTAAGTACTCAGCACACAACATCATCTGATAGACTCAGCACACAGCACCCAATGCAGGACTCAGCACACTGCACCCTATGAAGTTCTCAGCACATAGCTCGATTAAACAAGCTGTCATTAGAATTAGGGTCTTTTAATCAGTATCACCATTCATTGAGGAACATTTCATAAACCATACAAGTTCAAATCAAATGGTTTAGTGGGGTAGTTTTTTGGGGGTATTCCAATGGGGCTTGTACTAAATGCATGGGTATACTGTTCTAGTACCTTTTGTTCAAAGCTAGAGATCTACCATTTTGAGCCACATTTCCAGGAGTCTCACAGACTTCCTGTCAGGGCTGGAATTTAAAACCCACTAGCAGCCAGCATAACAGCGGTAAACCAGCAGCGTCTGTTTTATTGGACCTGGGTTGCAGCAGTTTACATCTGGCTAAGTCAGGTTAGGTGGCAGCTCTCAGCGCGACTCCTAGCTTGCTCTGTGGTGATGTATTTGAAGTCCTGGCCTTCTATACTTGCAGTTAGAACATTCTACCTTTTTTAGACAGCAGTCCTGGGCCTTGAGGAAAGGCTTAGACAATATCCCTTAGCATTTGTGCTCCAGGCTAGCACTCAATTGATTGAATGACAGCAGAACTTCTGGATTTTTTTGTTTATGTGGCACTGAGAAATTGAAACCAGGGCTTCCTGCTTACTAGGGATGCACTCAACCACCGAGCTCCCGGAGTGAATGAGGTATAAATAGATAGAGATTGCTGTATATAAATATTATGTACACAAAAAGAGAAATATCCGTATACTATTAACTTATAGATATTATTGCCAATTACTAGATATTAAAGTATGTCTCCACTTAATGATGTGTCCCAGTTGAACAATTAATAAAGCATTAAGTAAAATTACTCAATATCCTGTTATTATCATATGTGAACATATATACATACATATATTTACGTATTTTATAGAATGAGACAGATGTCTATATATAATTAAATTATGCATCATGTGTCACTACCAAAAAATAGGAATTTAATTATGACTCCATGCAATTTTTTTAAAATTTAATTCAATTTTTTTTGTAAACATACTGTACAGAGGGGTTACAATTACATGGAAAGGATAATGCATACATTTCTTATCAAGCATTGCAGCCTCCTCCTTTTTTTACCCTTCTTCACATCCCTTCCCAGCCTCCCCTCTAACCCCCACCCAATCTTCCCCCACCCCCCAAACCCCCAACCCCCCCACCCCGCACCAACGTTGTAAAGCTCGTTTTCGACATGACAACTTGTACTTCTCATTGTTGCAACAGGTCCACCTGTATCCTTAAACGACTTGTTTTTCCCCATCTCCTCCACAAGTTATAGAGACATCAAATATAGTGAAAGCAGGGGTTATACTGTGGGGGTGGGACATACAAAGCAACAAAGAGATAATCTTATGCATGCATTAGAAACAAATGCATGAAATAAAAAAGCATTAAAAGACATATCTAAGGGTTAATTTTCCTAACATCACATTATCTGACCTTGTCCGCTTGACTCATACATATACTAGATATTGTAAATAAGGGAAACCATGGGACCTATGTTTCTTTGGGCCTGGCTTACTTCACTTAATATAATTTTTTCCAAGTTTTTCCATTTCCTAACAAATGGGGCAATGTCATTCCTTCTGATGGAGGCAAAGAATTCCATTGTGTATATATAGCACATTTTCTTGATCCATTCATCTACTGAGGGGCATCTGGGTTGGTTCCATATCTTAGCTATGGTAAATAATGCTGCAATAAACATAGTTGTGCTGGTAGCTTTAGTATGGTCTTGTTTGTAAACATTTGGGTAAATGCCCAAAAGTGGGATTGCTGGGTCATAGGGGAGCTCTATGTGACGTCTTTTCAGAAACCTCCATACTGCTTTCCAAAGTGGTTGAACAAGTTTACATTCCCACCAACAATGAAGTAAGGTTCCTTTCTGTCCACATCCCCTCCAGCATCTGTTGTTGTTAGAGTTCTTGATTATAGCCATTCTAACTCGGGTGAGGTGGTATCTCAATGCTGTTTTGATTTGCATTTCTTTCATGGCTAGGGAGGTTGAGCATTTCTTCATGTGTCTATTCACCATCCTTCTTTCTTCTTCAGAGAAGATTCTTTTCATGTCTTAAGCCAACTTATTTATTGGGCAGTTGTTCCTTTCAGGATTTGTTGTTGGGGGATTTAATTTTTTGAGTTCCAAGTATATTTTAGATATGAGACCCTTGTCCGTTGTATGGCTAGTGAAGATCTTCTCCCAATCTGTGGGCTTTTCTATTGATCTTGCTAGCTATGTCCTTTGCCATGCAGAAGCTCTGCAACTGCATGCAATACCATTTGTCCAAACTTTCTTTGATTTGTTGTGTATCCGTGTCTCTAGTCAGAAAATGTCGGCCTGAAGCAAGGAGACCTAGGGTTTCTCCTATTCCATCCTGTAATGTTTTCAGAGTGACTGCTTTGACTTTGAGGGCTTTGATCCATTTGGAGTTGATTCTGGTGCAGGGTGATATATAAGGATCTAGCTTTAGTTTTCTACAAGTAGTTAACCAATTTTGCCAGCACCATTTACTGAAGAAGCTGTTTTTCCTCCATTCTATTGTTTTAGCTCCCTTCTCGAAGATTAGATGGCTATAGGTCTGTGGGTTCATTTCTGGATTTAAAATTCTATTCCATTGGTCCTGAGGTCTGTTCTTATGCCAATAGCAAGCTGTTTTGATTACTATGGCGTTAGAGTAGAGTTTGAAATTTGGTATTGATATTCCTCCAGCAGTGTTCTTTCCATTGAGGAGCGATTTTGCTATTCGAAGTCTTTTATTGTTCCATATGAATTTTTGGATTGCCTCTTCTATTTCCTTGAAGAAAGAGGCTGGAATTTTGATAGGTATTTCGTTGAATTTGTAGATAGCCTTGGAAGTATTGCCATTTTCACGATGTTAATCTTTCAGATCCTGGAGCATGGGAGGTTTTGCCATTTCTAACTTCTGTTTTTATTTCCTTTTTCAAGATTTTAAAATTTTCGTCATAGAGGTCCTTCACTTCTTTGCTGAAGGTAATTTCTAAGTATTTTATTTTTGGTGGGACTATTGCAAATGTTGTTGCTTTCCTAATTTCAGCCACACTTTTCTCATTGTTGGCATACAGAAAAGCCATTGATTTCGGGGGGTTAATTTTATACCCTGCTACTTTGCCAAAGTTTTGAATCAGCTTGAGTAATTTGGGAGTGGATTCTATGGGATTCTTTAATTATAAGATCATGTCATCTGCAAAGAGGGAGAGTTTTATTTCTTCTTTCCCTATTTGGATCCCCTTTATGTCTGCATCTTGTCTTATTGCTCTAGCCAGGCATTCTAATACTAGATTGAAGAGAAGTGGAGAGAGTGGGCATCCTTGTCTTGTTCCTGAGTTAAGAGGAAATGGCTTTAGTTTTTCAACATTAAGTATAATGCTAGCTGTAGTTTTGTCATATACAGCCTTTATTGTATTGAGGTATGTTCCATTGATTCCTAATTTTTCCAAAACCTTCATCATAAAGGGGTGTTGGATCTTGTCGAATGCTTTTTCTGCATCTATTGAGATAATCATGTGGTTCTTATTCTTGCTCCTGTTGATGTGATGAATAATATTAATTGATTTGCATATATTGAACCAGCTTTGCATCCCTGAAATGAATCCTGTTTGATCGTGGTGTATGATTTTTTGAATGAATTGTTGAAGTCGATTGGCCAAAATGTTGTTGAGAAATTTTGCATCAATGTTCATCAATGTCCCTGCCTGGTTTTGGGATGAGGGTTATGCTGGCTTCATGGAATATGCTCTGTAGTGAACTTTCTCTTTCAATTTCATTGAAGAGTGGGAGTAGTATTGGTGTGAGCTCTGCTTTGAAGGCCTTGTAAAATTCCTCTGTGAAACCATCTGGTCCTGGACTTTTCTCACCTGGGAGGTCTCTTATTGCTGTTTCTATTTCAATGCTTGATATGGGCCTGTTAAGATGGTTTGACTCATCTTGGTTTAGTTTTGGCATGTCAATATTTGCTAGGAAAAGGTCCATTTCTGTCAATTTCTCAAACTTATTAGCATAAAGTTTTGAGAATTGTTCCCTTATAATATGCTGTATCTTGGTTGTTTCCATGGTGATGTTACCATTCTCATTTTTGAGTTTATATATTTGGGTGTGTTCTCTTCTTTTTCTGATAAGATTTGCTAAGGTTCTGTCAATTTTGTTAATTTTTTCGAAGAAGCAACTCTTTGTTTTTTTTATTCTTTCTATATAATTTTTGGATTCTAAATCATTTAATTCTGATTTAATTTTAATTATTTCTTTCCGTCTACTGGATTGGGGTTTATCTTGCTACTCTTTTTCAAGGAGGTTTAGCTGTGTCATTAAATGATTGGTTTCAGATCTCTCCAATTTGTTGATGTAGGAGCTCAGAGGTATAAACTTGCCTCTGAGTACTGCTTTTGCTCTGTCCCAGAGGAGCTGGTAATTTGTGTGCTCATTTTTGTTGAATAGCATGAGCATTTGAATTTCTTTTCTAATTTCTTCCATGACCCACTCATGATTCAGCAGTGTGTTGTTTAGCCTTCATGTGATACAGGACTTTCTTTGGTGGCTTTTGTTATTGAGTTCTAATTTTATTCCCTTCTGGTCAGAGTTAATGTAAGATATAACTTCAATATTTCTGAATTTAGACGATTTGTTTTGTGGCCTAATATTTGGTCTATTTTAGAAAATGTTCCATGTGCTGCTAAGAAAAACATGTATTCTTATGCTGCTGGGTGAAATGTTCGGTAGATGTCTGTTAAATCTACTTGATCTATGCAGCTGTTTAGATCTGCGGTTTCTCTTTTGAGTTTTTGCCGGGTTGATCTATCTAGTGGCGAGAGTGGTGTGTTAAAAGACCCAACAATTAATGTGATTGGATCTATATGGGATTTGTAGCGACCTTCTTTATCACTTCTCACGAATTTTAATTGAAGTCTATTTTATCTGATATTAAAATTGCAACTTCTGCCTGTTAATGGGGACCGTTTGCTTGGTAGATTTTGCTCCGGCCTTTCACATTGAAAATGTGTTTGTTTTTTTGGGCAAGATGTGACTCCTGAAGGCAGCAGATAGAAGGATCTTGTTTTTTAATCCAAGTTGACAGTCTATATCGCTTAATTGGAGAGTTAAGTCCGTTAACGTTAAGAGGTGGGACTGAGAGGTATTTGGGAGTTCCTGCCATGTTTTCCACCTTCATGGGGTTCGCGAAAACTGGGTTCTTCCTATGTTTCTTGGATTCTCAGTTTGGGTGCTGTTTCTTGGCCTTTATGGTGGTCTTGTTGGTTTTCTATGTGTAGAACATCTTTAAGAATCTTTTGTAGGGCTGGCTTGGTGGAGATGTATTGTTTCAATTTTTCTTTGCTATGGAAGGTTTTTATTTGGCCTATAGTTATGAAGGAGAGTTTGGCTGGGTACAGTATTCTTGGTTGATAGTTGTTTGTTTTTAGGGCATGGCATACTTCATTCCAGGTTCTTCTTGCTTTGATTCTCTCTGCTGAGAAATCTGATGTGATTCTAATTGGTTTCCCTTTATAGGTGATTAATCTTTTCTCCTTGACAGCTTTAGGATCTTTTCTTGGTCTGAGTTGATCCTGTGTGGATTATTATGTGACAGTGGGATGTCCTATTCTGGTCTGGTCTATTTGGGGTTCTAAAAGCTTTTTGTATCTGGAATGGCCTATCTCTTTGCATGTTTGGGAACTTTTCTGCCCAGATCCTGTTGAACAAATTTCCTAGACCATTAACTTTTGTTTCTAGGTGCTCCTCTACACCCATTATCCTTAGATTAGGCCTTCTGATGTTGTCTTCCAAGTGTTGGATAGATCTCTAAAAATTCTTGGACTTGTCTTGGATGGTTGTATGTTCTTTCTGTATAATATCTAGGCTTTCTTCAATCCCTGAATGGCCTAACCTTCTGTCAAGACTTTTTACTTTTTTTTCTACCTCTTTTCCTTCTAATTGGTCAGCTTTGATGGCTTCAAATTCTTTGTTGAAGCTTTGTTTGAGATCTTGTATGAACTTCTTTCCTTCCTTAATTTGTTTTTCAATGTTTATTCTCAAATCACTTAGTTGATTGTTTATGGTTTCTTTGGACTCCCATTCCTTCTGTTGGGTTCCATTCAGCATTCCCTTTGTGGTCTCCCTGACTTCCTTCAGCTCTTTGTTAATGGATTATATGAGTGCCTTTTGTGACCTTTGTGTATTCTCTACCTGCTTTCTCATTTACTGTATTACTTTTTGATTAGCCTCCTCCCGTTCATGGGATTCCTGTAGTTCTCTTTGAGTGTTCTCAGCCTGCTCACACCATTCCTCCCTTTCTCTTTGTGTATTCTCAAGCTGCTCAAACAAATTCTGTATCAGTTTTTGAGTAGGTTCCTCACGCTTATGTATTCCTGTATAAACTTTTGGATTGCCTCCTCTCTCTCCCTATCATGCTCATACAGAGTCCTTTGTATGTTTTCCATCTTTTCATTTATCATGTTTGCCAGCAGTGTTTCTAGAACTATTTGGGAACTCTCCTCTGGATTATTCATTATCTGTTCTTTCCTCTGATTATCAATATTGGGAATAGAGATACCCGGATTTGCCTTTTTTCTTGTGTTTTTCCTGCTTACTCTGCCCATTTGAGATGAAAATAACACCGGGTTTGTGCTAGAACACTAACTTAAGGCAAGCATCAACCAACGTCAGAATTTGCACAGTCAATAGTCTACAGATACAATCTAGTTCAACAGATACATCTATTCAACATCAAACAACTATATGTTAATGGGCTACGAACCGCAAAGAAAAATTTGGAAAACCAGAAATTATTAGGGTTAGGAAGAGATGTAGGTAAAACATAGGAATAGATTGATGTGGGGAGGCACAGGGAGAGTTAACAAAGTCCTAATCTCAAAGCAGGAAATAGGTTGGGTAGGATGAAAGTAGAGGGAGAGAAAAAAAGAAGAAAGGGAAAGGGAAAAGAAAAGAGACCAGAAAAAATAGAAAAGTAAAAATTAAAAATATTATACAATTACAAAAACAATTTATTTAGAGAAGAACGTGAATATATTGAGAGAAGGGGAGGGATATAAAGGAGATGTGAAAAACTTAAAAATAAAAATACTTAAAATATTATATAGGTATAAAGAGATGGTACTGCTATTAAGGAATTTAAGTTTCAGAGGTTTTGAATTGAGTAATATGTGGATTAAGTGTGTACACAATGGGGGATAGGGTCTAATAGTCAACTGCGTGTTTATCTGAGGAAGTGCAGGACAAGAATTAAATGACTTAAAGAAGAACGAAAGAGAGGAAAAGGTGAAAAGGATAAGAAAGGAAGAAAAAAGATCAGATGTTCAGTAGAGCTAAACAAAAAACAAAATGATAATTAAGAAAGAAAAAAAGAGAAAGAAATCAGAAAAAGAAAGAAAAACTCACAGTCACATATCCCTAAAATAAAAATTATAAGAGGGAGAAAAAACAGTTACTGGAAAACAATTTTTTTTTCAAAAAAGGCAAAAATTAAAGATTAAAAAAAGTTTTAGAAAAGAAAAAAAATTTATATAAGGTACCAAAAAGAAGAAGAAGAAGAAGAAGAAGAAGAAGAAGAAGAAGAAGAAGAAGAAGAAGAAGAAGAAGAAGAAGAAGAAGAAGAAGAAGAAGAAGAAGAAGAAGAAGAAGAAAGAAGAAGAAGAAGAAGAAGAAGAAGAAGAAGAAGAAGAAGAAGAAGAAGAAGAAGAAGAAGAAGAAGAAGAGGAAGGAAGAAGAAGAAGAAGAAGAAGAAGAAGAAGAAGAAGAAGAAGAAGAAGAAGAAGAAGAAGAAGAAGAAGAAGAAGAAGAAGAAGAAGAAAGAAGTTCTTTGATTTTTTGGGGAGCGGTGGGAAAAATCCTGTTTCTCCCTTGTGTCCTTATCCAGCCTCTTGTTGGAGTCTCTGGTCTGCTTGTGGTCCTTTGCCTTGGTTGGTTTCTTAAGTCAGTTTGTTCAAACAGGCAGAAAAATGCTCTGCTTTACCCAGGATTTTGCGATCCTCCTCCCAGGCTAGTTCAATGGGAGGTAGAGCTGCTTTGAGTATCACCAAAGAGGGGGATGCAGTGATGAAGCTAGGTTCTGGGCAGAGTTGAGGCCTTTCAACAGACAGTAGCTTTTCCCGTGGGGCTAGTTTGTGAAAAACTCACAGAGCCCAGCCTGGAGCCACTCTCAGGGTTTCTGTTTACTGAACTTCAATTGATTGTCGAGGCTGCTAGAGGGAGTGGCCGCCTCTGGCTCTGATTACCCAGTGAAGATAGCCACTCCTAGGGCTGGTGCTCGAGCTGGGTGACTTTTCTCTGGAGCTGAGTCTGGCAGGTCACTCTGCTGTTAAGTTCTTGTGACCTGATAAATGACTCATTTTTTTCCAAGGCTTGAGTTGGAGCTAGCAGCTCCGCCAAGTTTGTCGGTATCCAAGATGGAGATCTCCAGTACTGGGGGGAGGGAGGGGTGGTCTTCCCTCCTCTGCTCCTGTCAGGCTTCTACTCACACTGAGTCTTGGTTCCTGGGTCGTCCCTGGTCTGCGAACTGGAGGATGAAGATGTCCGCTCCTTGTCGGTTCTTGCTGGTGTTGAGTAGAATCCGCTTGTCCGCTGTGTCTGGCTCCTTCGTCCCGGACTCTCTGTGGCTCAGGTATGGCGGCGGCCGCCGCTGCCACGGCAGCCGCCACAGTAGCGGCTGCTGGCAAGAGCTCAGAAGTGTCTGCTTGCCTGGATTTTCCCTCTCTGGCCTGACTCTCTGTCCTGTGATGGCACACTTGATGTTTTTCTCTGGCTTAGGACTGTTCACTGGAACTCTAAAACTGCTTTCTTTGCGAGAGCTTGTTTAGATTCCAGCTTCTCCTCAGCCATCTTCCTGGAACTTCTCCATGCAATTTTTATTCTGTTAATGGTTAATAAAATATTATTAAAACTTAATACATATCCTAGAATTATTTCATCTAATTTTATTTAAAACTATACACTAATTATACCCTTCATTATTTATTGTAGTGACAATTATTAAACCTATGACATCCTATTACATAGCATATAGATTTGCACGTGAATTATACATCCTACCTGTCACCGACCAATTTCAAAGAGAAAGAACACTGTCATGCTCAGCTTCTCACTCCAAGATTACATTTTTGGCAGTGCTGGGATCTAAACTCAGGTCCTAGAATTTCATGAATGGGTCATTTTCAGTGCAGCAGCCTCTAGCCAATTCAATTCCTAGACAGTTCCTAGGCCTTGAGATCGAGCCCCATATGTTGACTCCATATTGTGCTTAGTGCAGTTATTCATTTAATTTTTGTTTTATTCATCTGTTTACCATTAATTTTATTGACTGTTATTACACATGGAATATTTATTACATTCATTACAGAGGATATAGATTTGCCTATGTATGAAACTTCACACCTGACACCCAGGACTTTCACAAGAAAGGAAAATGTGTCACCATGGGCTTCTTACTCCACGATTCAATTTTTATGAGTGCTGGCATCTGGACTCACAGCCTACAAGGCTCAATGCATGAATGGGTGATTGTCAGCATGCCAGACTGGTGCACACTGAGCTGACAAGTAGTTCCCAGCAACTGAAGTCAAGCCCCAGGGGTTGGCAAAATAAGAACAGATTGACATGCAGATGGTAGTACACAAATAATTTTGAATTCAGCAAGGGCAAGAAAGTCGGTGACACTCTTATTTCCAACAGATCACGGGGGGAAAAAAAAAACCATGAGTGAAATTGTGGCTCAAGTTTCAGAGTGCTGCCCTGGAGCAATAGGAGCTCAGAGACAGGGCCTAGGCTCATGGTACAAACACAGAACTGCCCCCCACAAAAGGAGGCAATCACTCCATGTCTCTGTGTATGTGTGGATGATGTATGGATGATGGGCATTCAGCAGGTTGCCCATGCTCAGCCCACCCAACTTGGGCAACCCGGGACAAGCCCTCAGAGTTCCTAGGCTGTAGGAGTGGTTGAAGGTTCTGGATCCATATTATCTATCCCTATGTAGAATGTGAGCCTAGACCTCTAGGGCCTGGTGGCTCTCACTCATTCATCATTCCTCATTGCAGAGTCACAGACTGGTCCAAAATGTCAGCAAAAATATGAATTAGTCAGCGATTCCTATGCCAAAATGGGTAAGCCAATAAATCCCACCCTCATAACTCCGGTTACAAGTCAGCCTTGGGCTGTGAATGTGGATTAGCAATAGAGTGGTTACCTAGCATGCACGAAGCCCTGGGTTTGATTCTTCAGTAATACAGAAACAGAAAAAGCCAAAAGTGGCACTGTGGCTAGCCTTGAGCAAAAGAAGCTAAGGAACATACCCAGACCCTGAGTTCAAGCCCGATGACCGGCAAAACAAGAAAAAAGTGAGCCTGGTGAGACATATTCTTATGGGTCTCAGGAGGGTCGAGGTGCGAGGTAAGAGGTGGAGGGCAGCTGCTGGTGGCTCACCCCTGTAATCTCAGCTATTCAGGAAGTTGAGATCTGAGGATCACAATTACAAGCAGGAAAGTCTACATGAAACGCTTTTCTCCAATTGAACACCCAAATAGCCAGAAGTAGAGCTGTGGTTCAAGTAGTAGACTGCTGACCTTGAGCAGAAAAGGTAACGGATAGCGTCCAGGCCATGAATTCAAACCCCAGAATGTGAAGAATCGGGGTCTATGTTGAGGGGTAAGAATGATGCAGGCTCCAGCCTCAGGATTATCTGAGGATTGTGTTTGGGATTAGGAAAGCTCTTGGAATGCCAGGCTAGAGAGAGAAAATGTTCTCTCTCCATATCTCAAAACACATGTCACAGACTCCTGGGCTAGAGAGGGAAAATGTTCTCTCTCCCTATCTCAAAACACATGTCACACACTCCTGGGAGCTGAGGAAGTGGCTCTTCTGTTTGCTTAAGCATAGATGAACAACTGGTCAAGCATTTTCCTGAGATTGGAGAAGAGGTTTTAGCTTGCTCTAAAATAGTTTAGATAATAATATACCTAGACATTGTCTCATAGGTTAAGTAAAAATGTATCTGTTGAAATTTTTTGTGTGAATGCTTCTGATCAAATCTTCTGATCAAAGATTATGCTTGCTTGTCTTTAAATACCCACTAACAATAAAACACAGCATGCAGTGGCAATTGTTCTTTGCACGCTGCATCCCTTGTGTCCTGGTGATTTTGTGACCCTTACCCAGGGACCCCAATGCACTAGAAGTTGACACCAGAACTCACACACACTCACACACACACACACACACACACACACACACACACCAAGATAGAGCATTTGCCAGTAAGCCTGCACAAGTTCTACCTCTAGAGAGAGATAGGAAGGAAAGATTTGCTCCAGGAGGTGATATAACCAGTGCCAAAATTCCACAGGAGTTCTAAGGCTTAGAACAGGACAGAGAGCCTCAGGCAGAAGGTACAGAATGGGCAAAGGTCCTGCGGTGTGGTATAGAGCAGGTGGTGTGTGTGGAATGAAGGTTCTGTGGCTTCAGACAAGTTTGGCAGGACATTCAAGGATGGGTCATGGTTTGTACTTGAGGCACAGGTATGAAGGAGTGTGGAGTCCCAAAATGGGGCCCAGGGGGGAAGATTAGCTTTTCTTTTCACCATGTACCCCAGTCATTTCCTGTGGCTAGAAGTCTATTTTTCACAGCTCCTTTGCATCTGTCATGGGCCCAGTGTGGATCTGAGCAGTAAATCAACTTCTCAGACCAGAGTTTGGGGCAAGGAGGTACAAATGCTGCAAGCTGGCATGGCAGGTAACATCTGCTCATGTGGTATCACAAGAGTGAAAATCTGTCAGGCACACCCCGAGTGGGTGTTGAGTTGGGCTCATGAAAGAATTGTGGGCTCACCAATCCACAGCCAGCTGGCTGCTGCTTGTAGCAGTTGCTATCCCAGGAGTCCCAGGGTTCAGAGCCCTGCTTTCCTCACCAGTGCTCAGGGTCAGATGAAGGTCTGCAAATCGTTGGCCTACTACAAAGGAGCATCCATAGTGTCGTTTCCCTTGGCTCTGTGTCCCCATGCATGGAAGGAGGGGCAGGTTCCATCGAAGTTACTGCCATGGCACAGACCCCTCAGCCCAAGAAGGACTTAGGGAGAAACACTTGAACTGGCTTAAGAATTTACTACTAGTATGCCTCAGGACTTCCCCCAGTTCTGGCTCAGCTTATCATTATCACCTTTCTGTGTGTGGGCGCATCTTAGAATTAGGGCTTGAACTCAGGGCCGGGGATCTGTCCCTCAGTTCTTTTCATTCAAAGCTAGCACTCTACCACTTGAGTCACAGCTTTTCTTTCAGCTTTTGGGTGGTTATTGAGAGAGGAGAGTCTCACACACTTTCTAGCTGGGCTGCCTCTTAATGGCAATCCTCAGATCTCAGCTAATCAGATCTCTGAGTAGCTAGGAATATGAGAGCATGACCTATTAGCACCTGCCCACACTGTCCTTCTTGGCTAAAGACAGAGGATCTCTCTCCCAGCCTAGCACCCACGTACAGTTACCCCTCCTACCCCACCCCTACTCCTCCAGGCTTCACAGGAATCATACCCTCCCCTGAGGTCAAAGAAATAAGATCATGTTTGAGCTTTTTGTTCTCCACACAGTCAGTAGCTGCAGAGAGCTGATGTGTACTGTAGTTCAAGTGGTAGAGCACCAACCTTGTGCAAACCAGCTAAAGGATACCACCTAGGATCCGAGTTCCAGCCTGCAAACTCACACAATCACAGGCACACATGCAAACACGCACACACACACACACACACACACACACACACACGCACACACACACACACAACACACACACACACACACACACACACACACACACACACACACAAATTTCCTTAGCAGGGTCCAATGGCTCATACCAGCAATCCTAGCTACTTAGGAAACTGAGCTCTTAGGATGGCAGCTTGAAGCCATCCCAGGCAGTAAAATCCGTGAGACTCTTCTCTCCACTAAACTACTAAAAAATGAAAGTTGAGCTGTGGTTCAAGTAGTAGATTGTCAGCTTTGAGCAAAGGAAGCTCAGAGACTTTGCCTAGATCCTGAGTTCCAGCTCTAAGATTTTTTTAAGACACTCTCTACCCCCACTCCACGTCCAATCAAGCCATAAATCCAGATTTTGGTCACCCTGTATCTCACTTCCATTCCTGCCAGTTCACAACATTGCCATAAGTGGCTGGTGTGGGGCCAGCAATGGATTAAAAGTGAACATACAACAAGGGGGGCAAAGCCAGGTCAAGGCTAATGTCCCAGAACATTGAGGTATTGGCCATACTAGTCTCTAATCCCCCCAGTTTCCTGGACTTAGAATTTAAAGTGTGTGCATCTGTATTCTGGGCATCCAGAATTGTCTAGAAGGACATGAGAGGCCAAGCTCAGGTGGGAAGATAGACTTTGCTGCAACAAGATATGTTGACATTTCCTACACACCGATGGAGAGAACTTATGCAGGGGAGAACTTATGCAAGCTGGCCTTGTTGACCCAGAATCCTCTGGAGGTGCCCCAAGATTTGGACAGGCCTGACTTGAGCCCCAAAGAAAAGCTGGAATCCAGGCCTCTGGCAATTTAGGACTCATTGTTGACCCTGATAGGGGGCTAAAGGGAAGATCAGTGTGGAGGAGGGGCACTATCCGAGATCAGAAAGAGGCAGCTCAGGAAATGGACAGAGGAAGATGAGGGAACCCCCCCCCACACACAAAGACACACAAACACGCGCATGCACACAAGAAGCCCAAGGCCTCAGCAGTCCCTGAGGACCCTGACCATCCCCACCCACAAGAAGATGGCATTACTATCCTCAAACCAACTGTAGACAAAACTCCGGGCCTCTCACAAGTCTGAAATGGCTCATAACATAGCTTGGCACTTCCAAAATGTACACACCACTATGCAGAAATCTCAGCTACCTTACTTTTGTTTGTCGGTCATGGGGTTTGAACTCTGGGCCTGTGTGCAGTCCCTCAGCTCTTCATCTAAAGGTGAGTGCTCTACCACTGGAGCCACAGTGCCACTTCTGAATTTCTGGTGTTTCACTGGAGATAAAGTCTCACAGATTTCCCTGCCCAAGTTGGCTTTGAACCACGATCCTCAGATATCAGCTTCTACCATCCCACACCTGCTACCATTCATCCAGTCCCTGCCTGCCACAGGCCACGACCTCTGGAGTTCTTGGTAAGGCATGGCTTCACACTGGGGCAAACCTGGGGAGTTCTTAGAAATGTCTGTACAGTGAGGCCAGCACCTGTTCTCCCAACCAGAGCACCCCTACTACTTCACCATCTCTTACCTTCTTTCTTTCTTTCTTTCTTTCTTTCTTTCTTTCTTTCTTTCTTTCTTTCTTTCTTTCTTTCTTTCTTTCTTTCTCTCTTTCTTTCTTTCTTTCTGTCTTTCTTTCTCTCTCTCTTTCTTTCTTTCTCTCTCTCTCTCTCTCTCTCTCTCTCTCTCTCTCTCTCTCTCTCTCTCTCTCTCTCTCTCTCTCTCTCTCTCTCTCTCTCTCTCTCTCTTTCTTTCTTTTGGGTTGAGGGGCTTGAACTCAGGGCTTGGGTACCGTCTCTGATGTCTCTTTTTCCTCAAGGCCAGTGCTCTACCACTTGAGCCACAGCTCCAGTTCCAGTTGGATTGGAGATGAGGCTCTCATGGTACTTTCCTGCCTGGGCTGGGAAATGAGATCCTCTGGATCTCAGCCTCCTGAGTGGCCAGGATGATAGGCGTGGGATGACAGGCATGAGCCACTGGCACACAGCTTATGGTATCTCGTCCTTCAGAATTTCCACTTAGTCCTCCTCTAGATGCTATTACCTAGACACTCCTCTACCTCCCTCATGAACAGCAAAGGGAGGCTGAGAATTTGGGTAGGGCCATAGGCTTTAAAGGGCCCCCTCCACATCACTAGCCATCTCTAAATTCCCATCTGCTTCCTCTGATGGACTGGTCGTCCAGGGAAGATCAGACCCACTAGGATTTCTGGGGCCTGCCCTCTATCTCCCCACCCCACCCAACAGATACCTGCAGATTTCGGGGGCCAGCTGCTCCATGTCCTGGTGGGAGACATTGGGAGGGTTGCTGATAACTGGGTCCAGGGGTGCTCGGGACAGAAGAGTTTCCAGGTCCCCTCTGTCAAAGAAGGAGACACAAAGCATGGATGGGTCTACTAAGAGCTTCAGGGCATAGCCATCCTCATGTCACCAAGGTCCCTTGGAGAACTGTATCGGGACAGTCTCACACATCTATACCAAGACTCACACAAATGTACCGAGTCTCTCACCTGCAGCCCTGGCTGGAAATGAACATGCTCTGCTATGCTGTCCATCATCTGCAGCACCTTTGCTCGCTGTGTTTCCTGTCAGATCCTCCTTCTTAAGCAGGACCCCCTTTTCAAGTGCTGCCTCCAAGAAGCCCGTTCTGATCACCTTGGCAGAGCTGGAGCCTCTCTGCTCTGCAGGCTGCTGGCTTTTTCACACTCTGCCTTCTGGCCAGTGTGTGTTGAGAGTGCACAAAGGGGCAGGCCTGGGTTCCACTACTGGATTTCTGAAGGCCCTGATACACCATCCAGGGACAGGTGTTTTATCACACTCCAAGAGAGGGTACTCAAAGCCCAGGCAGTTTGTGGTCATAAAACAGGGCCATTTCTTTGTGTTGGCTTGAACTGAGGATCTGGGAGCAGAATCTCTGAGTTGTATTGCTCAAGGTTGGTGCTCTACCTCTTGAGCCACAGCTCAATTTCTGACTTTTTGGTGGTTCCATGGAGAGTAGAGTCTCACGGTCTTTTCAGCTTATGGCTGGCTTCAAATAGTGATCCTCAGATGTCAGCTTCCTGAGTAGCCAGTATGACATGGATGAGCGTGAGCCCCAGGTGAATGGCACCAAATGCTTTTTTTTGCTCCTGTTTATCTCCAGTCAACTAGCAAGCCCAAGTTAAAATAATCAGTTACTGGGGATCAAAATCCTCTCCTAGGTCAGTTAATCCAAAGAGATAAATTTTCTTTGGAAAAGGCTAGTCTGAGTTGGCTAGGGGTATTTGTGTGTGTGTGTGTGTGTGTGTGTGTGTGTAAGTGTCAGAGATACCTACCCGTATCTCTGTGGTGCCTCATCCTCCCAGCAGGGTGTGCATCCAGGATACTGACCCCAAGGAAGGTGGATGGGCAAGTGTATTTTAGGTCATATCCTGGGGGATGATCCGAATTCTGTCCTGCAACCAAAGCCTGGACAGATAATGGAGAGAAGGAGAGGTTTAGGGGAACATCAAGGGAAGTCCCTTACCTTTGGCTAGAAGTACCAGCCAGCTAGACGACTGAATCCATCTTTCTTGGTAGTCAGATAAAAGGTGTACACTGTTCATTTATTTTATGATGATTGTGTGAGCCTTAAGGCTTGGATTCAGGGCGTGGGTGTTATCCCTGAGCTTCTTTTGTTGAAGGCTGAGGCTCTACTACTTGAGCTACACCACCACATCTGGCTTTTTTCTGTGTGGGTTTGGGGGGGGAGAGGTGGTTTATGAGAGATAAGAATCTCAAGGACTTTTTTGCCCGGGCTGGATTTGAGTCACGACCATCAGACCTCAGACTCCTGAATAGCCAGGATGATGGGTGGGAGCCACAAGCTCCTGACCGCCACCATCCATTTATAATCTCTTTGGCCCAGGGCTGTGCCACCCACAGTGCACCTCCTTGCTGGGAATGGGAAGCAGACATGAGTGGGTTTGATACTTCAACAGCTTACCCATCTTTGAGCATTGTTCCAGGTCAGTCTGATGGCGGATTCATCCTTATCCACAGCAATGACTTGGCTCTGTCACAAGAACAAATGTCCCCCGGGAGGTGTCAGGTCTGAGGTCTTTCCTCTGAACCCCACCCCCCTAACTGAAATGAGGGTCGTTCCTGCCTAAGCTGGCTTTGAGTTGAACCGTGACCTTCAGATTTCCACTCCTGAGTACTTAGGATGATAGCCATGAGACACTGGCACCTGGCCAAAGATACTTTTCCAAGCTTGTCATTCTATCCCCTCAGGAGACTGAGATCTGAGGACTGCATTTGGATGCACCCTTTTCAGCAAAGTCCATGAGAACTTTTATCTCTAACTAAACACCCAAACAAGTTGGAAGTGGAGTTGTGGCTCAAATGGCTGAGTGCTAGCTTTGAGCATAACACAAGGGATGGGACCCAGGCCCTAGTTATAAACTTTTTCTAGCATAGATCCACCCAAGAAAGGGAAGCAGGTGGGCACACGGGAGCTCAAAGCTCACACATAATACTCAAGACTCACAGAATAGACCCCATCTTGCTCTGATTCTCTAGATTCTATGTCCTAGATTATGGCAGTCTTAGATGGGACTGACCAAGCACCAAGTCAGGACATTCAAGTACAATCTCATACTGAGGATCCCGTGACCTCATCAAGGACTCAAGATCCTTTGACACTGGGCAGTCAGTTGTAGTCTAGTTATCCAGCCACAAGATATGGGATTGAAAGGATTTCTTGGTCAAGGGATGCAGACTGGAGGGCTGTAGGTCCCTCTCTCTCGGGAAGGAGAAAAGGCCTAACCATCCCAGGAATGTTCCTGGGTTGTGAGTATCCTCAATGAAACAACCCTGCTCAGACCTCAGTGCCTCTGGTTTTCCTACCAGCCTCTACCCAGCCCTGCCCCACCTTCAGTCAGTCCTCTCTGAATCCCAGATATGTCATCTAGACTAAAGATTGAGCCAGCAAAGGGTCCCACCTCTATCTCTGAGAATGGCAGTCACAGGGCCCTACAGTCCCCTAGAGGAAGTCTTGGGGCAACACGGGTCTGACTTCTCCCCTCATTCTCTGGATGTGCTGTGCCAGTGGCAGGCTTACCTCTGTCTCTTGTCAAGGAATGAACACTGGGGGTGTCATCTTCAGATTGAGCCAGAAGAAGTCCCAGTCCCCAAGGATGTACCACACAGGCATCCAGCAGTGAATGACAGCCAGCTGGTCAATGGTGAACCCAAAGTGCCAGGACTTTTAACAGCCATGTGTCTGGGTCAAAGTCTCTATCACTGATAGTCTAAGTTGTTAGGTGAGATCAGGGCTCCAATGGCCTGACACACCTAACCTGGGATCATCCTCCCTCTTCATCTTCTTGCTTATCCCTTGCAACCCCCCTCTTGACATTCCCTCAGACTATACCTCCCTATCCTTTGGATAATTTCTTTTTATATGACTAGAAAATAAACTCGGTGGGCTAGGGGACACTGATATTTGGTGACACACCCTGAACCCTAGGGTCTACCCAAGGCTGTTTCCTTCTGCAGTCGGTGACCACACAGCTCCTGGATGTCATGAAGTTGCTGAGGGTCAGTGGCTTGGTCCTACATACAGGCTTTAGGCTCTGAAACTGTCCCCACAGTGATTATGAATGTTTGGCTCCCTTGATCCAGGGACTCCAAACCAAGGCTTGCATGTTCCATTCTTCTTTCCTTTTCTCCTTTTCTCCCTCCATCCTTCCCTCCTCTCTTTCTCTTTCCTTTTTTGTGTCATTACTGGGCCTTGAACTCAGAGCCTGGGTGCTGTCCCTGAGCCTTTTTACTCAGGGCCAACAGTCTACAGCTTGAGCCACTCATCCACTTCTGGCGTTTTCTTTTTGGTAGTTCATTGGAAATAAGAGTTTTACTGGCTTTTCTTTCTGTGACTTAAGTCTCAGTCCTCCCATCTCAGCCTCCTAAGTAGCTAGGATGACAGGTGTGAAGCACCGGCATCCAACTCAAACCAAGATTTCTTCATGTCTTTTGGAACCTTTCATCTTCTATGACCACCTGGACCTGGCACTCACTGTAACGGTTTGTTGGATAAATAAATGAGCATCTGTCTATGACAATATTACAGAAAACTCCCATCCAACTCAAGTAAGCATCCTGGGGGTGGAGGGTTGGTGGGGGAGATGTCGAAGCCTGAAGTAGCTCTTCCACAATTCTCCCTCATCCTTTGTCCTGTTCTATGGGTGCCACTGCACTTAACTCTTTTGGCTCTGAGAATGTGAGCCACAATGTACTCGCTGGATTCTGGGGCCTCTGTGATGCCTCTCTTCTCAAAAATCTTTGTCCAGCGGCTGACCCACAGTTTGGCACTCAATTCCTCCCTAAGGTGTGAATGAGGCATGTGAGGTGAAAGCCTGGCTCAAGCGGCCTCCTCTCCTCCCCCTGGGGCCAGACAGGATGGTCGACCACATCGGGCCCCCAAGTTTCATGTTGCAGAGAAACGATCCTTGAGGCATTCCGGTTCTCTGAATCTCCCAGATTCCAGTGCAGGTGCTGGGAATCGTCTCTGCTCACAGCTGGCAGGCTGGGGATGGCGAGGTCACCATCTCTGCTCCCCATGATGTCCTTGACTGTGGTGGTCACCCTAGAGAAAACCAGAGGAGAATCAGCAGCTGCTAGAGGAAGGCAGTCAAAACAGGATGTTCATGACAGGAGACGATCTGGCTTGGGAACTCTACCCGTGCCGCTTTGAACATCATTGTTTGGCAGCTGAAATGGTCCATCTAATTTGACCCATAATCCCAGTCATTAGTAATAATTGCCAGCTTAAAGAAAAAAATCCTGGAAAAGCTGGCATTTCAGTTGTCCCAATCATACTTAAAGGCTTCCAAAGTCAGTGGTCCCCTTTTCCTTCCAGATAGCCTACAGCAGGTTACAGAAACTGGCATTCAGCCAGCCCTAGCTAACTTCCATGGCCTGATACCATGCAGGCTTCAGCAGGAGGAATGCACTTGCCTACCACTGCCCAGCTGGAAACGGCCCAGGCAGGACACAGATTGGAGTCTACAGGACTCCAGGGAGGACTGCCCACCGGTGCACTGACCTAGGAGGGAATCCATGCCACAAGTGGGGGCCTGGCGACCCCTGCCCACATGCCCATGGACACCGCCAATGCCCTGGATAAGATTCCCCTCTCATCCTTGCTTGTGGTTAACCATGTGCCATGTCACACCATTCGCCACCCACCAGACCCTCCTAGCTTCACATCTTCTGCCCTACTCCACCCATCTCATTCCCTAATTATGTTTGGCAGACACATTCCCAACCCTTGAATTAGCTCCAACTCAACACACCAGAGCAGGGTGTCTGGCTGTATGAGTGTGGTTGTGGTCACCGGGAGCACCAGCAGATTCTGACAGAGCTGGGAAATGTGATCACCCTGTGAGAACTGATGACAGCTGGGGTGGGGAGAATAGTCTGTTTGTGTGTGGGAGAGGGTATGTTCCTCCCAGATATTCATCTTCTATCTGACCCCCAGTGCACTCACCTCCTTAGTGTGCTCTTCTGGGACCTTCCTCAGGTGAAATGGTGACCAAGCATAGAGGACAAGGGCTCACACAGCAAGGGGGTCTATCTTCTGCATCCAACACCCCCACCCCCAGAAAAAAGGAAAAGACCTGAGAAGGCAGGTTTGGAGATACTGCTCCCCATCTCTGACTAAAGCCACCAGGTTCCCACCAAGGTGAGGAAGGGTGCAGATGTGTGGCTGTGTGGTTCCATTACTCCAGGCCAGGAGCTCTCTGGCGACCCCTCCTCACCCAACACTGCATCTCCCCGTTTCCTGGGACAATGGCGACTAGGGACATGAGAGGGATCCTGGGGTTGCCACCCACCCTACCCCCACTCCTGGGGTGCATTTGCGGCAGAACCAGGGTGTACTGTGGGATGCAGGGGAGGCACAGGTGGGACAGGAGAGGGGAGGTCGGAGGCACAGGTCCAGGTCTGCAGAATGGGGGAGGTTAGGAGGGGGGCTCGAGGGGTTCGCTGGGCAATGGGGTCCCAGGATGTGGGCCCACAGGGTGGCCACTCACATGTGCTGCTGGGAGAAGCTGTAGGCAGCAGCTCCAGGTGTGGCAGGCCCAGAGTCCGAGGACCAGGGACCTGGACCAGGTCCTGAGACAAGCCAGCCAGGGGTGCTTTATCTCAGCCAGGCAACTGAGAGAGGCTCCCTGGGTCTAGGCTGGCAGCGCCATTTTTGAAACGCAGCACTTTGGGGAGGGCCGGGATCTGAGGGCAAATGGTAGGGCGAGCTCGGCCTCTCCTCCCCTGCAGCTGCAGACAACTCAGCTCCCGCCTCATCCTCAGCCAGACGTGTTTCTGCCGATGTCGCTATTGTCTCTGCCACTGCTGCCGCCAAGGCTGCCTCTTCAGCTGCCTCCTCCTCAGTGGCCTCCTCCTCTGTGGCCACTGCCAACACCATGATAATTGGAACCTTGGACTTGGGACAGCTCAGGCCACCACGCCACTGAGGGGCTGCTTGAGGTGATGTGTCTGCTGTGCTAGCTCCTCATGCTCTGCACTCCCAGTAAGGACCTTCACTTCAATTGAGGCCTCAGCCAGCCAGTGAAGCTATTTCCTCTCCTGCATGTACTTACTCCTCTCTGCTCTCTCTCTCTCTCTGCCTCCACTTCTCTTGCGGGCCACTTCAACCCCTCTATGCAAGCATGCCTGCCACAGAGAGCCCCTGGCCACTGCTACCACCACATTAAGCTCCCGGGCCCTGCCTCCTCCTCCCCTCGGTCCCACCCTTTCCTCTCCTCAGCCCTGCCCCCAACTCCCCTCAGACCCGCCCCCCACAGAGCAGCCCTGACTGGGCCCTAATGCTTCCAGGCCATGGGAATTGCCTCACCTCAGCTCAGCAATCCCCGCCAACCCTAACACTTGCCCAGGGATTCAAATCTCCCCTCAGCCCCACTACTGGAGGAGACTCTCCTCCATTCCTCTCCACTCCACACATCAAGCAAGTACACGATTACCCCTGTGTGTATGTATGTAGGGGTGTGTGTGTGTGTGTGTGTGTGTGTGTGTGTGTGAGAGAGAGAGAGAGAGAGAGAGAGAGAGAGAGAGAGAGAGAGAGAGAGAGAGAGAGAGAGAGAGAGAGAGAGAGAGAGAGAGAGATTGTTGGGGATAACTACCTCAGAACCTAGCACCCCTTGGGATGACTCAGCACATCGAACATTTCAAAAAACAGCACAAAGCACCCTGTGTGAAGGACTCAGCACAGTGCACCCTTTGAAGGACCTAGCATATAGTAACCTTTGGGATGACTCAACATGCAGCTCCCATTGAAAGAAGAAGTCCATAGCACGCAGTGTATAGGACTCAGTTCATGGCACACTTTGAAAAACACAGCACGTAGCACTCTTTCCCAGGACTCAGCACATTGCACCATGTGTTAAGGCTCCACACACACCATTCTTTGAAGGGCTGAGTATGTAGCACCCTGTGTAAAACATTCAGTGGACAGCACCCTTTAAAACACTCAGCACATAGCAGTGTTTTGAAGGACTCAGCACATACCACCCTGTGGAAGGACTCAGCACACAGCGCCATTTGAAGGACAGTACAGTACAGAGCACCCTGTATAAAGGACTCGGCACACAGCACTCGAAAAACTCACCTCATCTCACTCTTCTCAAGGATGCAGCACATTGCACCAATTGGGATGACTCAGCATACAGCTCCCTTTGAAGGACTCAGCAAAAGTACCCTGTGTAGAGGACTCGGCCCACAGCACCCATTAAAAAATTCATCTGTCCCTCCCTTCTTAAGGGCTCAGCACATAGCACCCTTTGGGATGAATTAGCACACTGCACCTTTTGAAGGACTCAGCATAAAGTACATTGTGTAATGGACTCAGCACACAGCACCCTTTGAAAAACCCAGCACAGACCACTCTTCTCAAGGACTCATTATATAGCACCCTTTGTGATGACTCAGCACACAAAATGCTTTTTGAGGACTCAGCACAAAACCCCCATGTAGGAAGGACTCAGAAAACAGCACCCTGTGAAGGACTCAGCATATAGCTGTATGTCACAAGTTCAGTTATCATTAGAATTAGGATGCTTTCTTCTGTATCACCATTCTTCAGAAACACTTCACAAATCCTACTAGTTCACCTTTAACTAACCTATGTTTTATGGAGGAGGGTCAGCTGGGGGTCTTGAACTCACAGCGTGGGGGCCCTGTCTCTGATCTCTTTGGTTCAATGTTAGAGCTCTACTATTTTGAGACATGGCTCCAATTTTGTTTTTTTTTGGGGGGGGGGATTGTTCTTTGACAGGCCTTACAGTAATCGGGAAGGCCAAGTTGGGTTATCTATGGCCAAAGGCTCTTAGCTTGGCCTGGAGCTGACCTCTCCCTTCCTTGTTCTCCTGGAAGCCGGGCCTCCTGGAACTCTCTTGGCCTAGGGTGAAACAGACCTGCTCTGGAATCAACATTCACGGTGGGCAAAAGTCAGCTTGGGCCTGGTCACATCCCCCAATTGAACTCTAGACGACAATAGTCCCCCATGATGGCACGTGGCCGCATGTCCTGCATCTGGCTACAAGGGGGCAAGAGTCACCCACCATAGGGATTGTACCTGTGAGTTGTGTTTACTCTTGCTTCCCTGGGGCCCCCATCATGCTTTGAAGCCACCATGGATGGGAATGCACTTGAGAGACTTACCTACAATTAACCATCAAAAAGCAAGTGGGGCTGTGGCTCAAGTAGAAGAGCACTAGCCTTGAGCAAGAAAACTCAGGGATAGAGCCTAGGCCCTGAGTTCACACACACACACACACACACACACACACACACACACACACACACACACACACACACACACACACACACACACACCACATGAATGCAAAATCAGATTTCTACACTGCAATCTTTGGGTATTCTTTAATTTTGGGGAACAGAATGGCTAGAACATCAGCTTTCCCCCATCACAGCTCCTTGAGTGGGTCAAGGTCTATCCAGGACATTTGGGGCTCCCTTTACAGAATCGCCAAGATGTCTTCAAAAGGTGTCACATGCTGGGCACTGGTGGCACATGCCTGTCATTGTACTCTGGAAGTTGAGATCTAGAGGACCACAGTTCAAAGCCATTTTGGGCAGGAAAGTATGTGAGACTCTTATCCTCGATGAACCATCAGAAAACAAGAAGTGGCACTATGGTTCAACTGGTGGAGTGTTAGCCATGAGAAAAAAGCTGAGGGACAGTGGCCAGGCCCTGAGTTCAAGCCGCAGGACTGGAAGAACAAATCTTTTTTGGAGGCTTATTTCCCTTTGAAAACAATTCATTCTTTGTGATAATCATAATATGGGCCTCTTCCCTGGCCAACAATGGTCCATTAGATGTCCCTTGAATATGGGCCACCTCTCGGCAGCCTCTTCCCTACCCTACCTGCAGTTTACTCTTCCCATCACCTGGCAGATGGAGGCCTGAGAGAAGGCCACCTGGCCACCTACTTGTGGTGGCTCCTGAGGCTTTTGAGAGTCAGTATGTCACACAGAGAGTCATCATCTGCATCAGTCTACAGAAGAAAGGGAGGGAACACTCCTTGCCTGAGCCTGTGAGCTGTGGGTGATCTGCATGTGTGGCTTCTGCGGCAGGATGCGCTCCATGGGGGAGTCCTCTATGGGGTAGGGTACCCCGACCTGTCCTTTGGCAGTTTCCACACTGCTTTGAAGTGGCAATTCTTCAAAACCTTTCTGCTCCTCCCTCATTTTGACCACCCCAGAGCTTGAGGTGTCTGAAGCAGTGGTGGTGGCGGGGGACTTAGCCTGTGCCGGCATCTGGTGCCTGCTGTCCATGCCTTCCCCTGAGAGGAACCACAGGGCTCCCACAGCTCTCTCCTCTTTATCTTCACCTGGGACAGCCAGCACATGTGCTCAGCTTTCTCCTGACACAGCTCATTGAGGACGAATATCTGCTCTTTGCACACCACGAAGGAGTCCTCGATGGTGCAGATGTGTGCCAACATCTGGCTGCATCGATGGTGTAGCTCATCCACTGGACTCCCGAAGTCCACCACAATAGGCAGGTAGTGGACAAAGTAGATTTTCTTCTGAGACGCCCACGTGTCCTGCTTCCCATTTCCACGTATGGTGTGGTGCCAGCTCGCAGGGTGGGGCGCCAGTGCCTCCAGCTTTCTCTGGCACTGAGCTGCCAGGTGGACTGGGCACCCGCAGTGGGCCTGCCACTCTTGGTGCAGAAGTTTCCCCCTGTGGATTTCAGCCAGGAGACGGCCCCATCACTGTTTGGGGGATGTTTCCATCCTCTGTGATGGTCACATCTGGGCGAGTTGCCTCCTCACCTTTTGCTTCTCCAGGGCTCTCAACTTTCCCTTCTCCAGGTAAAGCCAGGAAGCTCAGCTGGGCCTGCAGGCTCTCCTCCTGTGGTTTGGTCACTTCCAGGCCACTTTGAGAGCACCACCTGGTCCCACAGTTGGTGGGACTGCACTTGCTTCAGCTGCTCCAGCAGCTGGGTCTGCCTCTCTAGGTGCTGCTTATCTAGGGCCTCCTTCTCGGAGCTCAGCTACTCATTGGAGGTGATGTGCAGCTCACAGGTGGCTCTGAGGTCCTGCAGCTGAGCCAGGGACTGCTCCTGCTGATCCTGCAGCTCCCAATCTGCTTGGCGCTCTCTCTCAGCCACATCTTTCCATTCCACTGTCTTCTCCTCTGTGTGGTCCAGCTGTTACCACAGATGTTCCTTCACCTGCTGCTATGAGTCAAAGATCTTGGCTAGCTTCTCCTCACTGATCACCATGTGTAGATTGTCCCAAAGCAGGGCCAGCTGTTCTTCCATCTGTCTGTTGCACTCATGCGCATCATGGGATCTTGCAGATCTCCTGCTTATCCTTGGCCTTCTCCTCCAGTCTCCACAGTTGCTTCTGCTGCTCCGTGTTCTGGAAATGGAGCCTTTGCTTTTCCTGGACCTGGATGTGAAGTTGTTCCTCCAGGTTTTTCAACTCCATCTGGGTGCAGTAGGCCTGGGCCTACATCTGCTGCTTGGCCGGAGATGGTCCCAAAGGGGGCCATGTCTCTGCCAGCTTCCTTCTCAATTCCCCCAGCTCCTTCTCTAGGTCAAAAACCTGCCTTTCCCCTTGATTCTTCTCCCTGTCAGTTGGTTTGCCCACTGGGTCAGCCTCCAGGCCTCCTTCTGCACGTACCTATCAATGCTCAGGTCTTCTGTGAAGATGTCTCTCTCTAGATTCACTGCAGTCACCATCCAGCTCAGGTTGTCCAGTAGTCTCTTTAGTACCACACGCCCCGCCAGAGCTTGTTGGAACTTGCAGATTATGCTTTTCATGTTGCTCCACTGTGTCCAGAGTGCTTCCAGCTTCTCCTGCAACTCAGTGTTCACTTGCTCCAAATCATTGAAGCTTCTGATCTTTTCCTCGAGCTGAAGGGTCACATCATTCAGCTGTTCGAAAAACATTTCGGTCTCATTCTGTGAGCAGTGACCAGAGACATCACCATCTCCAGCTCTGCCATGTGCTTCTCTGCGGTCTGCAGGCAGCTGGTGCGAACTTCATGCTCCCTTTCTCTGTCATTGGTCGCCTGCTGCACGCGGGCTGGTGAACATTGTAAATCACTTTCTGCCCAAACCAACCTCTGTATGGGTGCTTTGTGGATCTCTAGCTCCCTTTTCATTGCTGCGTGCAGTTGGGCTATCTTCTCTCTTACTCCCATTCATCCTGCAGGTCTGTCTTTTCCTGCTTCAGTGGTTGGATCTTGGCACAGAGCGCCTCTTTTGTTCTTTTGCTGGGATCCAGGGTGGGCACCACATGTCTGTACACCTCTGCAGATCCTTGGTGTTATCGGGACCATTGACACTCTGGACCGTGGTGGCTGTGGCTGTGTCCAAAGGCAGGGGAGGCCCATGGTCAGCATCACATTTGACTCGACTCTCCTTTTAATCATACTCTCCAGTGGCGTTTGTCTTGGGGATCCTTCACTTTTTCATGCTCTTAGTTTTCTTGAATGTTGCAGATCTGTTGGGAGGATTCTTCTGCCGGTGTTCTTGTGGCAATTTCATGCTCACAGCTCTCTCATGGAGTCCTGTTGTTTCAGACATCTGAGCACTGGGACAGGAAAGATGGGCTGGCCACTTTCCCATGGTCTGGGAAATCCTCTATTCACCCACTCACTGTCTAGGACCTCAATTTCCTACTCTACTCCAATGTGGCCTCGAGTATCTTGCTCACTACCCATCCACCTCTACCTTCCTCAAGTGCCAGTAGTGGTGTCATCCAACTGAGGGAATCCAGGTTGCTACCGGGCAGCAAGGAATATGGGCGTGGCCACTATTTTTGTTTCCCATTGGTCAGAAAGAACCATAAAAGAATAGGAGTGTGGACGGAATCCTGTGATGCAGGCAGAATGGGCAGAGTCAAGATGACAGCACCCCTTTCACATGAAATTCTGTCCAATCCAGTTGGGGACACAAGAGAGACCTGCTTTAGCTGGATGGCTGCACAGATTGTTGTGTATGTCTGATTGTTGCCAGTCCCTGACCTTGAATTCAGGATCTGGGCACAGTCCTTGAGCTGCTTTTGCTCAAGGCTAGCTCTCAACTAGTGAAACCACATGGCTCTACTTCTGGCTTTGTTGGTACTGAAGTTGGACAGGGGTCTCAATGACTTTCCTGCCTAGGATGACTTTGACCATGATCCTCCTATCACAGCTTTGCAAGTATCAAGGAGGACTGCTGAGAGCCATTGGTGCCTGTCCAATCATTGGTCTTGCTGATGTTCTTGGACAGACCGGTGATTTCCTTATCCTCGGGTTTAAGAAGTGAGAGCTGGAGCCCATATCCTGGTCCTGCCACCTCCAAATGGCAGATGATCCTAAAAAACTCAATCCTATCCATATGAATACCAATGGCATGTGGTATATGTGATTAAATGGGCAGCTCATGAATCATTCTAGGAGAAAATTATACACAATTATGTTATAGGACACTGATCAATTTTAATTAATATTTTATGTAGCATTTAAACAATCACATTCATTAAATGGAGGCAGAATGAAATACCTAAGAATTGGACATCACATAGTATGCAGCTGCCATTTTTTCTGTCAGGACTGGGATCAGAATTCATGGTCTGGGTAACTCTTTTGCACTGTGTGGAAAGGGGAAGCTCACCTCCTTGAAGTCATGAAATTCAAGTCTGTTCCTTAGACCTGAAATCGATCCTCAGCACTAGAAAGCATCCTATTCATATACATTTATATTTATGTACATAGGTTGACTTCATATAGCGCTCAGTGTATTCATTTTTATTTTTTATTTTATTCATGTGTTGGCCATTTATTTTATTGACTATTATGGCACATAGAACATTGATTCCAAAGGATATAGGTCTGCATATATGTTCCACTTCATACCTGACTCCCAGGACTTTCACAAAAAAGGAAAACATTTGTCACTATCAGCTTCTTACTCCACGATTCAATTTTTGGGAGTGCTGGCATCTGAACTCATGGCCTACAAGGCCAAATTCATGAATGGGTGAGTGTCAACACGCCATCCTGGGGAAAATTGAACTGAAAGGCTGTTCCTAGGACCTTAAGGTTTGACAAAATAAGAACAGAGTGACACCCAGATGGTAGTATGCTAATAAATACATATCTTTATAGAGTGCCAGACATGTCTACACATTATTCAGTTATGTAGACTACATTCCTACCAATTCTTGTGTATTTATTATGCTTCCTTGTAATTAATGTTATTGTTTTCATCCTTAATAAATTATTAATTAAATCAGTGTCCTGAAATTACTGCATCTCTGTAAGAAATAATATTTTTTTATTGCTTCATATTAAATAAACTCAGTCTACTGAAATCATGATGTCTAATTTCATATGAGTAGTGTTCACGATCAGCTCATTCAACCATGCCATTGATAGCATTCCATCATTATAACTATGGATGGGAACCAGTTTCTTAGGATCTCCAACATCTGGAATTGGCATTACTGGGATTTACCTCTAGGCCTACATTGCTGTGCAAGACTATGGCTTCCCCAAAAGCCCTCCATCCTTCAGCAATGCAAGGTGAAGTACCCTTTAGAACCGTGTCATTCAGACCAAAATGGTCAGAGTGCAAAGG
The DNA here is from genome assembly GCF_024711535.1 of Dipodomys merriami. Classification (NCBI taxonomy): domain Eukaryota; kingdom Metazoa; phylum Chordata; class Mammalia; order Rodentia; family Heteromyidae; genus Dipodomys; species Dipodomys merriami. The sequence goes on from NW_027202339.1 coordinate 207,083, forward strand.
AATAAAATGTAAAAACACAATCCTGCTACTTTTTGCTTTTGGGGGGGGGGTCGGTCATAGGGCTTGAACGCTGGGCCTGGGCGCTGGGCCTATGGTCTTCAGTTAAAGGCAAGCACTTTACCGCTTGAGTCACAGCACCAATTCCAGTTTTCTAGTTGTTTCTTGGAGATAAGTGTATCACGGACTTTCCTTGCTTTGAACCGAGATACTCAGATCTCAGCCTCTTTAGTAGTTAGGATTACAGGTGTGAGCCACTGGCGCCTGGCTCTGCCACTTTTTTCTGTGCATAGGTTTTCCCAGCACAAGGCCTGGAGGTCTAGGATCCCAGGATCAGCTGTGGCTCCGTGGCTGCACCGCAGCCTAGGGTGATAGAAGCTGAGGCAGAGTGCCATGATCTGAGTTCAAAACCTTGCTTCACAAATAAACAAAAACAAAAACAAAAAAACAACCCCACCCCCCGCACACAAAAAAATTTAGCTCATTGGCTTGCAATTCTCGCTATTTTTTCTACTTTAGATTTGAACTTAGGGTCTGGGAAACTCTGCAGCACTGTGGATGAAAGGGAAGCTCACCATATTTGAAGACAAGAAAGTTGGGCCTCATCCCTAGGCCTGAATTCAATCCCCAGCCCTGGAAAATATACTGTTTATATACATTATAAAGATAGGATTTGTACTTACCTATAGATGTTCAGTCCATATTGTGGTTATTGATTGTATTTTTGTTTCATTCATTGATTTACCATTTATTGACTGTGATGACACACATTCCATTTATTATATTGATGACATCCCATCACATAGTATCTAAATTTGTAGACATGTTCTCCATCATATCTGACACCCATAACTCTCAGAGAATAGGAAAACAGGTGTCACACTCGGCTTCTTACTCCATGATCCAATTGTTTGCAGTGCTAGTATCTGAACTCAGGGCCTAGCAGACCCAGTTCATGAATGGGTGTGCCAACATGGCAACCTCTAGCCAAGGAAACTGCCAGTCAGTTCCCAGACCCTGAGATTGAGCAACAGGTGTGAACAAAATAGCCATACATGGTGTTATATATCAATAAATATATATTTGTATAGAATTCCAGAGACATCTACCTAGGATTCAATAACATCAACTACGTTCCTACCAACTCTTGGGTATTTATTATGCCTCCATTGAAGGAACAGTATTATTTTCATGCTTGATAAACCATGCATTAAGATCAATCAACATCCTAGGATCATTGCATCTAATTTTAGACTAGAACAATGCCCGCAGAAACTTCTTATTCAATCATGAGTTTGCTCGCATTCCATCGTTATTCCCATGCATAGGAATGAGTCTCGTGGGAAGTCCCCCCATTGGTAGGTATCAGAACCAGGATTCAAAATCAGGGCCTATGATGACATATGGGCCTGTGGCTTCCCCGATAATCTGCTAGCCGTGGCCAATGCAAAGTGAAGTACCATTGTAGCCGTATAATTTGGACCCAGGTTGGTCACCATGCAAAGGAAGAAATTGTAAAAAATCCATCCTGTGGCTATTTTTCTGTGTGGGTTTTTTTTTTACTCCTGCAAAGCTTCAGGGCCTAGGATCACAGGGTTGACTATGGGCCTGTGGCAGCCCACCAGCTTAAAGTGATCGAAGCTGAGGCAGGGTTGCCATGAAATGAGTTCATGGTTAGCCAAAAAAAAAAAAAAAACTCTAAAAACTGATAAAGCACCCTAGTTCAGAATTCGCACCATTTTTCTGCCACAGCTCAGATTCCAACTCAGGTCTAGGTAACACTATAGCACTGTGGGGGAAGGGGAAGCTTACCATCCTTGAAGACTACAAGGTCAGGCCTGCTCCCAGGGCCTAAATTGAAGCCCCAGCACTGGCAAAATTCATATGCCCATCTATTTTAAACATAGGATCTCTATTCACATACATTCGTTCAGTACAATTATTCTTTTTATTGTGTATCTTAGTCACGGATGCAATTTGTTTATTGAGCATGATGACAGATATAACTGTGCTAGCATGGATGGCAATCTATTCCCATGTCTATATAGTTGCTTAAGCATTCTCCATCCTAGCTGAGACCCAGAACTTTCACAGGACAGGAAACAGGTGGATGGATTGGATTCTCACACCTGCATTCCTCTTTTGGCAATGTTGGGATTTGATCTCAGAGCCTAGCAGGGCCAATTGGAGAAAAGGTCAAGGTGGAGACACCATGATGTGAGCATCTAAGGAACTGTACTGTTCCCAGGACCTGAGATTGAGCCCTGGGGATAGGGCAGGTGGAGAGCACAATAGTCATCCATTCATAAGCTGAAGATAGTATGCATATTTGTTTAGAGTAGGAGAAATGACCACCTGTGATGGAATCCAATCTACCTTGTAACTATGGAGTCTTGGATCTTTCCCGATGCCTCCATTTCATGACTGTGATGATTATGGTCACGCTTCATCAATTCTTCATTAAAAATAATTGATACCCCAGGAATCTTGCCTATCATTTCCTGCTCACATCCTGCAGGAACTACTCATTCAAGGATGAGATTGATCACATTCCATGACTCTTCCTAGGTCCAGAAACAAGTATCTCAGGATCTCATGCCAATCCCTCAATGTAGGGGGGCTGATTGGGATTCGACCTCTGGGCCTCTTTGCCTGGATGGCCTGGGGCTTCTCCAACAGCTGCAGGCCTTCAATCACGCCAGGTAACCTTCACTCTGTAGGTCGCAGGTTTCAGACACACAATGGTCACTGTACAAAGGAAAATGAATATAAAAGCACCAGGTGGAACTTCCCACTGCTTTTTTTTCCCCTCGCAGCTTTCTTTTTTTCTGCAAGCCCTGGAGTCCTAGGATTCGAGGATGGGCTGTAGGTCCAGAGGCCACAAGCATAGGATGATAGAAGGCGAGGCAGAGTTGCCACTACTTGAGTTCGAGCACCGTGTCTGGGAAAAAATAAAGAATATATATATATGAATGAAGTATCTTAGTGCAGTATTCGCACAATTTTACTGCCAGAACTGAGATTTGAACTCAGGTCTGGGTATCTCTGTTGCACTGTTGGGGAAGGGGAAGGGAACCATCCTTGAAGACTACAAGGTCAGGCAGGGTCCCAGGGCCTGAATTGAAGCCCAACACTGCCAAAAATCATATGCCCAACTATTTTACACATAGGGTCTCTATTTACATACATATGTGGAATGCATCATGCTTTCAGTGTAGTTATTCTTTTTATTGTGTGTCTTAGCCAGGGATGCATTTTGTATTTTATTGAATATGATGACAGATATAACTGTGCTTAAATGGATGACAACCTATACCCATGTCCATGGATTGCCTATGTCTTCATGCTAGCTGAGACAAAAGACATTCACAGGACAGGAAAACATGTTGACCTATAGGTTCTCACATCAGGATTCTGCTTTTGGCAGTGTTGGGATTTGAACTGAGTGCCTAGCAGGCCGAATTGGTGAAAGACTCAAGGTGAGGACACCAGCATGTGAGCAACTGAGGAGCTAGGCCATTCCCAGGACCTGACAATGAGCCCCAGGGAGGGCCAGGATAGGCATAAATTCATACTTGAAACATAGGATCTGTATTGACATATATGTGTGGGCAGCATCTTGCATTTGGTGCATTTCTTCTCCTTAATTTGTGTCTAATAAATGGAGGTATTGTGTATTTTACTGAGTATGGTGACAGATATAGCTGTCCTGACATGGATGATGACCTGTTCCCATGGTTATAGGGTTGCCTATGCATTCATTCTCCATCCTAGCTGAGACCCAGGACTTTTACATTAGAGGAAATCAGGCGCAATGACTGATTTCTGACATCGGAATGAATCTTTTGTCAGGCCTGGAATTTGAACTCAGGTCTGGGTAACCCCGTTGCACTGTGGGGGAAGGGGAAGCTCATAATCCCTGAAGACTAGAATGTCAGGCCTGTTCCTTCGCCTGATTTGAAGCCCCAGCAGGGGACAAAATAACAAGCTTACCTTTTTTAAACATAGGATCTCTATTTACATACAGGTGTGGTATGCATTTTGCTTTCAATGTAGTTATATTTTAATTTTGAGTCTTATTCATGGATGTATTGTGTATTTTATTGAGAATGGTAACAGGTATATCTGTGCTGCCGTGGATGACAACCTATTCCCATGGCTATAGAGTTGCCTATATAGCGTTCTCCATCCTCGATGAGGCCCAAGACCTTCACAAGACAGGAAATCATGTGAACCATTGGTTTCTCACATGAGGATGAATCTTTTGGCTGTGCTGTGCTTTGAAGTCAGAGCTTAGAATGCAGACTTGGGGAATGGATCAAGTTGAGCACACCAGCCTGTGAGCCACTAAGGTGTTAGTCTGGTCACAGGACCTGAGCTAGTGTCCCGCGTGGGTCAATATACTCATGAAATCATAATTTAAAGACAGGAGCTATATTTCCATACATGAGTGGGCGGCATCTTGCTTTCAGTGTACTCATTCTCTTGATTTAGTGTCTTATTCATGGATGCAATATGTATTTTAATGAGTGTGATAACAACATGGCTGGCAACCAATTCCCATGAGTATAGAGTTGCCTATATAGCATACTCCCATTCACAGCATAGGAAAACTGGTGCAACCATTGGCTTCTCATATCAGGATGAATCTTTTGGTAGTGCTGGGATTTGAACTCAAAGCCTAGCTGGCTCAAGTGATGGATGAGTCATGGTGAGCACACCAGCACATGAGCCACTAAACATCAAGGTCTTTCCTGGGACCTGAGATCAAGTCCCGGTGGGTGTTATAGTAGTCATAAATTCAGAATTTAAACAGAGGATCTCTATTTCCATACATGGGTGGGCAGCATCTTGGGTTCGGTGTAGTTATTGTCTTTATCTGGTGTCTTACTCATTGATGTATTGTGTATTTTCTTGACCATAGGATGACAGATATAACTGTGGTGACCTGGATGACAAGCTATTCCCATGAGTATAGAATTGCCTATGCATTTTCCGTCCTAGCTGCAACCCAGAACTTGTACAGCACAGAAGAACAGGTGCAACGAATGGTTTCTCACATCACGGTGAATTTTTGGAAGTGCTGTGATTTGAAATCGGGTCCTAGGAGGCCCAACTGCCCAATGGGTCCACATGAGCAAACCAGCCTGTTAGCCACTAAGGAACTGGGCTGTTCCCAGGAGCTGAGATCAAGCCCGAAGGAGGCCACAAGAGTCCTCCATGCATCACTGAAACATGGGATGTAAATTCACATCTGTGTGTGGACTGCCTCATACATTGAGCGTAGTTATCCTCTCTATTTTGTATGCTATTCATGGATGTATTATGTATGTTCTTGAGTATATATGAAAGGTGTAACTGGGCTGACATGGATGACAACCTTTTCTCATGGCCACGGGGTGGCCCATGCATTCTCCATTCTAGCTGAAACCCAGGAGTCACACAGGAAAACAGGTGCAATGTCTGGCTTCTGACTGGATGAGTATTTTGGCACTGTTGGGATCTGAACTCAGCACCTAGCAGGCCCAGTAGGCGAATGGGTCCACATAAGCACACCAGCCTGTGAGCTACTAAGGAGCTAGGCCGTTCCCAGGACCTGAGATCGAGTCCCAGGGGTAAGGCAGGGGGAGCACAATAGTCATCCATTCATAAGCTGAAGGTAGTAAGCAAATAAGTACATATAGAGTAGGAGAGATGGTGACCTGTCATGGAATCCAATCTACCCTGTGACTACCGATTCTTGGATCTTCCTCAATGCCTCCATTTAATGATTGTGATGATTATGGTCATGCTTCATCAACTCTTCACTAAAAATAATCGATACCCCATGAGTCTTGACTATCATTTCCTACTCGAATCCTCAGGAACTACTCATTCAAGGAAGAGATTGATCGCATTTCACGGCTCTTCCTAGGTCGGAATTGAGTATCTCAGGAACTCCTGCCATTCCTTCAATGTAGGATGGCTGACCAAGATTGGACCTCGGGGCCTCTGTTGCCCAATCGTCCTATGGTTCCCCCGACAGCCAGCAGACTTTCAGCCACACCAGGTCACCTTCAATCTGTAGTCCACCGGGTTGGGTCTCACCATGATCAATATTCAAATGAAAATAAACCTAAAAGTGCCAGGTGGAACTTCCCGCTGTTTTTTTCTCCTCCGGCTTTTTATTTTCTCCTACAAACCTTGGCCTAGGATCTGAGGATGGGCTATGGGTCAAGAGGCTGCAAACTAGGATGATCAGACCTGAGGCAGAGTTGCCACAACTTGAGTTCAAGCCCCAGGTCTGGCAAAAAATATTGAAAAATTGAAAAATTATGAATGAAGCACCCAAGCTCAGAATTCGTGCCATTTTACTGCCAGAGCTGGGATGTCATATCAGGTCTAGGTAAGTCTGTTGCACTGTGGGGGAAGGAGAAGCTCACTATCGTTGAAGACTACAAGGTCAGGCCTGGTCTCAAGGCCTGAATTGAAGCCCCAGCTCAGGCAAAAATCATATGCCCACCTATGTTACACATAGGATCTCTATTTACATACATGTGTGGAATGCATCATGTTTTCAGTGTAGTTGTTCTTTTTATTGTGTGTCTTAGTCAGGGATGCACTTTGTATTTCATTGAGTATGATGACAGATATAACTGTGCTGACTTGGATGGCAACCTATTCCCATTTCTATAGAGTTTCCTACACCTTCTTCATCCTAGCTGAGACTCAGGACATTCTCGGCACAGGAAAACAGGGGGATCAATGGGCTTCTCACATCAGGATTAATGTTTTGGCAGTGTTGGGATTTGAACTGAGAGCCTAGCAGGCCCAATTGGCGAAAGCGTCAAGGTGATGACACCAGCCTGTGAGCAACTAAGGAGCTAAGTCATTCTCAGGACCTGAGGTTGTGCCCCAGTGAGGGCCAAGAAAGGCATAAATTCATAATTGAAACATAGGATATGTATTGACATATATGTGTGGATAGCATCTTGCGTTTGGTACAATCCTTCTCCTTATTTTGTTTCTAATACATGGAGGTATTGTGTATTTTACTGAGTATGGTGACAGGTATAACTCTGCTGACATGGATGATGACCTGTTCCCATGGTTATAGGGTTGCCTATGCATTCATTCTCCATCCTAGCTGAGACCCAGAACTTCCATATGGGAGGAAAACAGGTGTAAAGAGTGGCTTCTGACATCAGGATGAATCTTTTGTCAGGCCTGGGATTTGAACTCAGATATGCATAACCCCGTTGCACTGTGGGGGAAGGGGAAGCTCATCATTCCTGAAGACTAGATTTTCAGGCCTGTTCTTGGGCCTGATCTGAAGTCCCAGCAGTGGACAAAATAACAAGCTTACCTTTTTTAAACATAGGATCTCTATTTACATACAGGTGTGGTATGCATCTTACTTTCATTGTAATTATATTTTAATTTTGAGTCTTATACATGGATGTATTGTGTATTCTATTGAGTATGGTGGCAGGTATATCTGTGTTGCCATGTATGACAACATATTCCAATGGCTATAGAATTGCCTATATAGCATTCTACATCCTCGATGAGGCCCAGGATTTCACAGGATTGTAAAGATTGGTTTCTCACATCAGGATGAACCTGTTGGCATTGCTGGGAGTTGAACTCTGGGCCTAGCAGGCCCAACTTTCTAAAGGGTCCATATGAACACAGCAAATTTTGAGCTACTAAGGATCTAAGCCCTACCCAGGACCTGAGTTTGAGCTCCGGGGTGGGGTTTGTGCACCATATTCAACCCTTCATAAGCTGAAGCTAGTATGCTAATAAATTCCTATTTGTATAGAGAAAACGTGGCAAGCTGTGTTGGAATCCTATCTACCATGTGACTACCAATTCTTGGATCTTTCTCAATTCCTCGATTTATTGAATGTAATTATTATTGTCACATTTCGTGAAGTCTTAATTAAAAATAATTTTTGTGCCAGAGGTCTTGCCTATCATTTCCTATGTGAATCATGCATAAATTTCTCAACTCTTCCCTAGGCCTGAATTCAAACACCAGCCAAAAAAATGTAACATTTATAGACATTTTAAATATGTGATTTTTATTTACATCTATATATTCAGTCTGTATCGGGTTTGTTGGAGTGATTCATTATATATTATTATTGATTGATTGAATTAACATTTATTTTATGGACTGTGAGCGCACCTATATCATTTATTCCAATCTATTCCATAGCATGTAGCTTTGCACACATATTATGTACATTATACCTGACACCCAGCACTTGCACAGAAATGGAAAACAGGTGTCTCACTTGGAATCTTACTCCGAGATGAAATTTTTGGCAATGCTGGTACCTGAATTGAGGGCCTAGAAGTCCCAATTCATGAATGGAGGAGTGTCAGCATGCCGTCTCTAGCCCGTTCAGCTGCCAAGTGGAGCCCAGGACCTAGGATGGAGCCACAGGTTTGGCCAAAATCGCAGTACCTTTCTATTCAGACGATGGTATACAGATAAATATATATTTAGATATTTTGATACTGCCAATGATGTCTATGTGGAATTAAATGACATATACTACGTTCGTACAGATTCTCAGGTCTTTACTGAATAGTATTCTTTTAATGCATAATAAAGTATGCATTAAAATCAATCTGTGTTCTGTGATTATTGGGTCTAAATTTATACTAGACTGATTGATGAACTACTGATCCAACCATGACATTGATCACATTTCTTTGGCGTTCCTATGGACAAGCAATAGTTTCTTAGGCTCTTCAGCCCTTTGTAAGTAGCAAGACTGGGATTCAAACTCAGGGCCTAGGAGTCCAGGTTGGCCTATGGCTTCTCTGCCAGCCTGTCAGCCTTCAGCAATGTCAGGTGACCTACTGGTTGCAGCAGTGTTTTTTGGACCCGGGATCATCACCATGCAAGGAAGGAAAACCAAGAAACTGCCATCCGTAGGAGGTTCCTGTCTTCTTTGTGGTGCCGTTTTCATTTTGTTTTCCTGTCAGCTCCCGAAGCCTAGGATCCCAAGATGGGCTGTGGGTCCAGAGGCTGCACCATCCCAGCCTAGGTTGATGTTAGCTGAGGCAGAGTTGCCACGATATGAGTTCAAGCCCCATGCTGGGCAAAAAATAAATAAATAAATAAATAAATAATTTAAAAAAATAGCCTGGCACTGGCTATGGTTCATGCCTGTAATCTTAGCTACTTAGGACGCTGAGATCTGAACAACACGGTTCAAAGCCAGCCAGCTCCCTGGCTTGGAATTCATGCCCTTTTTTTCTGCCAGGCCTGGGAATTGAACTCAGAGTCTGGGGAACACTAATTCACTGGGGGGATGGGGAAACTCACCCTCTTAGAAGACAAGGAATTCAGGCCTGTTCCCTATGCCTGAATTCAATCCCCAGCCCTGTTAATGAAATATTTTTCACATTTGAAATAATGATTAATATCTACATACTTATGTTTATTGCAATTTGCTTTGAGTGTATTTATTTATTTTATTTTGTATTATTCATTCATTATTTTATTGACTATTATTACACTTATAACATGTATTAAATTGATTACATCTTATGAGAACTATACAGATTTGCATATGTATTATATATCTTACTTCAGACCCAGGACATTCATTGAAATTCTATAGTAGATCATTCCATGCTTAGAAAAACAGAAAGAATACATCAGCCAAATTAATTTATCCCTAGACACCCCAGTGGCTCACATCTGTAATCCCAGCTACTCAGGAGGTGAGAACTGGAAGATGAAGTTTCAAAGCCAATCCAGGCAGCAAAGCCTGAGAGATATCATCTCTAATTAACTGGCAAAAAGCTAGTCTACAGGTATGGCTGAAGTGGTAGAAAATCAGCTATGAACAACCAAGCCAAGAAAGAGCAAGCTGAGTTCAATTGTGGGGAGAGGGGGTAGGGGAATAAAGGGGAGAGAAATCCTCCAAAACCAGAGAACAAAACAATACACAAATCCCACCTAATTTATGGCACCAACAAACTGAAAAAAAATCAAGCTTGTGCATTTGTATAATTTTACATGAGCACATATGTTCGTAGGTACACTTCAAAGCTATGTTTTTAATAATATGTGTATATATAAATTAATAACGTATATATATATATATATATATATATATATATATATATATATATATATATATATAAACTAAGAAACCAGCCAATGAAAAAATACTTCTGAATTAGTGCCTTAAGCATGGCATTATAAATTATTTGTTAAAAAAGTATGTTCGAGGTTTGCTTCTTTAGAATCAATCTTAAGATGTTTGTTCATGAACCAGGCATCAGTGGCTCACACCTATAATCCCAGTTACTCAGGAGGCTGAGATCTGAGGATGGCGGTTCAAGGCAAGCCAGGGCAGGAAAGTCCGGGAGACCCTTACTTCCAATAAACCACTAGAAAACTGGAAGTGGCGATGTGGCTCAAGCTGTAGAGTGCTCGCAATGAGCTGAAGAGTGCAGGGATAATGCCCAATCCCAGAGTACAAGCCCCAGCACAGACAAAAAAAAAGGAAAGGAAATAAGTTTGTTCATACAAAATTCTAAAATTCTGAGCTTTAGGAAACTTTTCTTCCAGGGTCTTATGCTCTTTAGTCAACTACTCCACTACTGAGCTACATCTTAGTACCAATGTTTTTGTTTTTCATTTTACAATCCAGTTTATTTCCAAAATGCTTACAAGTACCTACTGTCTTCACAGAAGTGAGTGTTTATTCAGAAACTCATCCTTTGGTGCTATGAGGACTCCCCTAGTCTATTTCGTAGTAGGCACTGAGGAAAACTCACAGGACACAATTGAAGACATTTTATAATTATAAAAATAATTCTAAATAGAAATAACATCAACTGCCGGGCACGGGTGGCTCATGCCTATAATCCTAGCTGTGCAGGAGGCTGAGATTTGAGGAAGGCGACTCAAGGCCAGCCAGGAAGGAATGTCTGTGAGACTCTTATCTTCAATAAACCTCTAGAAAACTGGAAGTGGTGCTGTGGCTTAAGTGATTGAGCGTTTGCCTTGAACTGAAGAGCACAGGGAAAGCACCGAAGCCCAGAGTTCAAACCCCACGACCGACAAAAAAAAAAAAAAAAAGAAAGAAAGAAAAAATAAGAAATAACATCAACTGTCCCAACCTTCTAGGGAGAAATAATATCCTCATTTTCATTCTCACTCTTCATGGCAGATGGTCAAAAACACCAAAGTGCTATGCTGAAATGTAAAAGTTTAAACCCCTTTTTTAAAAAAACTCTCATGTTATAAAATCAAAATGTTTCAAATAAAGGCAAAGTGAACTTTAAAATAATATTAAAAATGCTAATGAAACTCTTTGGCTTGGAATGTGAGATTTTTTTTGTATGCAAGGCCTGGGATTTAAATGTAGAAACTGGTTAACTATGTTGCACTGTAGGGGAAGGGGAAGGTCACTATGCTTGAAGACCAGAAATTCAGGCCTGTTCCCTAGGCCTGAATTCATGCCCCAGTCATACTCCTTATATATATTTTAAAGATAGGATTGAACTTCCATATAGATATTCAGTCTATATCATGTTTGGTGTGGTTATTCATTGTATTTGCTGTTTTATTCATTTATTTTACCGACTGTGAGGACACCTAAAAATGTAAGACATTGTTTACATGCTATCACATTGCATCTAGATTTGTAGACTTGTTTTTCATCATGCCTGACACCCAGAACTCTCCCAGAAAAGGAAAACAGGTGTCACACTTGGCTTCTTACTCGAGGATGAAATTCTTGGCAGGCGCTGAGATCAAGCCCCAGAGGTGGCTAAAATAGCCATACATGGATAGGCAGGTGGTAGTATGGCAATAAATGCATATTAGTAGAGAGTGCCAGAGCCGTGAATCTAGTATTCAATGATATCTACTATGTCCCTACGAAGTCTTAGGCATTTAGACAGCCTAGATATTATAGAGAAAGAACATACAACCATCCAAGAAAAGTCCAAGAAATATGATAGATCTATTCAACATTTCGAAGACACCATCAGAAGGACTAATCTGAGGATAATGGGTGTAGAGGAGCACCTAGAAACAGAAGTTAATGGTCTAGAAAATTTGTTCAACAGGATCCTAGCAGAGAACTTCCCAAACATGCAAAAAGCTAGGCCTATTCAGATACAAGAAGCTTTTAGAACTCCAAATAGACCAGACCAGAACAGGACAACCCATCATCACATTATAATCCTCACAGGATCAATGCAGACCAAGGAAAAGAACCTTAAAGCTGTCAAAGAGAACAGATCAATCACCTATAAAGGGAAACCAGTTAGAATCACCCCAGATTTCTCAGCAGTGACAATCAAAGCAAGAAGAGCCTGAAATGATGTATGCCATGCTGTAAAGACAAACAATAATCACCCAATAAAATTGTACTCAGCTAAACTCTCCTTCATAAACGAAGGTCAAATAAAAAGCTTCCACAGCAAAGAAAAATTGAAACAATACATCTCCACCAAACCAGCCCTACAAATGATACTTAAAGATGTCTTACACATAGAAAACCAACAAGAATCCAAGAACCATAGAAAGAACCCAGTTGCCACAGCCCCGAAGGTGGATAAAATGGCAGGAACTCCCAAATACTTGTCAGTTCCATCTCTCAACATTAACAGACTTACCTCTCCAATTAATTGAAATAGACTGTCTAGATGGATTAAAAAGCAAGAACCTTCTATCTGCTGCCTTCAGTCGTCACATTTTGCCATAAAAACAAACACATTTTCAATATGAATGGCTGGAAAAAATCTACCAAGCAAACTGCCCCCCTAAACAGGCATGAGTTGCAATCCTAATATCAGATAAAATAGACTTCAATTGAAAATTAGTGTGAAGAGATAAAGAAGGTTGCTGCATACTAATTAATGTATCTCTCCTTCAGGAGGATATACACTTCTAAATATCTATTCACCAAACAACGGAGCACCAAAATTTATCCAAGAAACCCAACTTTCCCTCAAATCCCACATAGATCCAAAGACATTAATTGTTGGAGACTTTAACACACCACTATCCCCACTAGATAGATCAACTTGGCAAAAACCCAACAAAGAACCTGCATATCTAAACAACGGCATAGATCAACAAGATTTTAAAGACATCTACCGAAGATTTTACCCAGCAGCATCAGAATACACATTTTTCTCAGCAGCATATGGAATATTTTCAAAAATAGACCACATTTTAAGCAACAAAGCAAACTTGTCCATATTCAGATATATTGAAATTATAACTTGCATTCTCTCAGACCACAAGGGATTAAAAGTAGGACTCAGCACAAAAAGCCACTAAAGAAAGTCTGTAACACATGGAGGTTGAACAAAACACTGCTGAAACACGAGTGGGTCATGGAAGAGATTAGAAATGAAATTCAAATTTCATGGTATTCAACAAAAATGAGCACACAAATTACCAACTCCTCTGGGAGAGAGCAAAGTCAGTACTCCGAGCCAAGTTTATACTCTGAGTTCCTATATCAATATATTGGAGAGATCTGAAACCAATAATTTAATGACACATCTGAGCCTCCTTGAAAAAGAGCAGCAAGATAAACCCCAACCCAATGAGCAGAAAGAAAGAATTACAATTAAATCAGATTAAATGAATTAGAATCCAAAAAAAGCCATAGAAAGAATCAGCAAAACAAAGAGTTGGTTTTTCGAAAAAATTAACAAAATTGACAGACCGTTAGCAAATCTTATCAGAAAATTAAAGAACACACCCAAATAAATAAACTCAGAGATGAGAATGGAAACATCACCAGAGAAACAACAAAGATTCAGAACATTATAAGGAAATAATTCTCAATACTTTATACTAATAAGATTGAGAAATTGGCAGAAATGGACCTTTTCCTAATAAATAATGACATGCAAAAACTAAACCAAGATGAGTTAAATCACCTTAAAAGGCCCATATCAAGCATTGAAATATAAACAGTAATAAGAGATCTCTCATCTAAGAAAAGCCCAGGTCCAGATGGTTTCACAGCGGAATTTTACAAGGTCTTCTAAGCAGAGCTCACACTAATACCCCTCCAAATCTTCAATAAAATTGAAAGAGAAACTTCATTATGGAATTCATTCTATGAAGCCATCATAAACCTCATCCCCAAACCAGGCAGGGTCTTATCAAAGAAAGAGAACCATAGACCCATTTCTTGGATGGACATTCATGAAAATCTTCTCAACAAAAAAATCATACACCACGATCAAACAGGATTCATTTCAGGGATGCAAAGCTGGTTCAATATACGGAAATAAATTAGTATAATTCATCACATCAGCAGGAGCAGGGATAAGAACCACATGGTTATCTCAATAGATGCAGAAAAAGCATTTGACAAGATCCAACACACCTTTATGATGATGGTCCTAGAAAAATTAGGAATCCATGGAACATTTCTCAATACAATAAAGGCTGTATATGACAAACCAACAGCCAGCATTCTATTTAATGGAGAAAAACTAAAGCTATTTCCTCTTAACTCAGGAATGAGACAAGGATATCCACTATCTCCACTTCTGTTCAATCTAGTATTAGAATGCTTAGCTACAAATAAGATTAGATGAAAACATAAAGGGGATCCCAATAGGGAAATAAGAATTAAAACTCTCCCTCTTTGCAGATGACATGATTTTGTATTTAAAGAATCCCACAGACCCCACTCCCAAATTACTAAAGCTGATTCAAAACTTTGGCAAAGTAGCAGGGTATAAAATTAACCCTCAAAAAACAATGGCGGAGGAGTTCCGGGAAGATGGCGGAGGAGAAGCTGGAATCTGAACAAGCTCTCGCATAGAAAGGAGTTTTAGAGTTCCAGTGAACAGTCCTAAGCCAGAAAATCACACCAAGTGTGTCATCACAGGACAGAGAGTTAGACAAGAGAGGGGAAGCCAAGGAAACGCAGCAGCTGCCGCTCCGGCGGCGGGGCCGCGGCGGCGGCGACCACCGCCGCGGAGACATACCTGAGACACAGAGAGTCGGGGACGAAGGAGCCAGACGCAGCAGACGAGCGGATTCTACTCAACACCAACAAGAACCGACAAAGAGCGAACATCTTCATCCTGCTGTTTGCAGACCAGAGACGACCCAGGATCCAAGACTCGGCGTGAGTACAAGCCCGACATCCTCACTCCTCAGGGAGCAGAGGAGGAAAGGCCACCCCTCCCCCCCCAGCACCGGTGATCTCCATCTTGGATACCGACAAAGTTCGGAGGAGCTGCTAGCTCCAGCTCAGGCCTTGGAATAAAATGAGTCATTTAGCAGGTCACAAGAACTTAACGGCGAAGTGACCTGCCAGACTCAGCTCCATCCAGGGAAAAGCCACCCAGCTCAGGCGCCAGCCATAGGAGTGCCTTACTTCACTGGGTAACCAGAGCCAGAGGCTGCCCCTCCCTCTAGCAGCCTCGACAATCAATTGAAAAACAGAAACCCTGAGAATGGCTCCAGGCTGGGCGCTGTGAGCTTTATCACAAAATAGCCCCAGGGAAAAGCTACTGTTTATTGAAAGGCCTCAGCTCTACCCAGAACCTAGCCTCATCACCACATCCCCCTCTTTTGTGACTCTCAAAGCAGACCACCCTCCCAGAAAACTAACCTGGGAGGGGGATCTCAAAATCTTGGGTAAAGCAGAGCATTTTTATGCCTCTTCCAACCAACCGACTTAAGAAACCAATCAAGCCACAGGACCTCAAGCTGACCAGAGACTCCAACAAGAGACTGGTTGCAGACAAAAGGGAGATACAGGATTCTTCCCACTCCTCCCCCCACCCCCCCAAAAAAAAATCAAAAGACTTTTTTTTCTTTTTTTTCTTTTTTTCTTCTTCTTCTTTTTTTCTTTTTTTTGCTTGTTTTTTGTTTTTTGTTACCTTATATATATATATATATATATATATATATATATATATATATATATAAATTTTTTCCCTTCTAAAACTTTTATTAATCTTTAATTTTTGCCTCTTCTGAAAAAATAATTGTTTTCCAGTAACCTTTTTTTTTTTCATCTTATAATTTTTATTTTAGGAATACGTGAATAAGAGTTTTCCTTTCTTTTCTTGTCTTCTTTCTTTTTTTCTTTCTTTCTTAATTATCTTTTTGTTTTTTATCTAGCTCTACTGAACTTCTGATCTTTTCTTCTCCCGTTCCCATCCTTAAAGCTTTTCACATCTCCTCTATGTCCCTCCCCTTCTCTGAACATATTCACATTCCACTCTAAATAGACGGTTTTTTAACCTCTATAATAACATTATTTTTTACGTTTCTATTCTTTTTCTGGTCTCTCTTTATTCCCCTTTCCGTCTCTTCTTTTTCTCTCTCTCTCTACTTGCATCCTACCCAACTCATTTCCTGCACTGTGATTAGGACATAGTTAACTCTCCCTGTGCCTCCCCACACCAATCTACTCCTATTTTTTACCCACATCTCTCCCTAATCCTAATAATTTCTGGTTTTCCAAATTCTTTTCTGCGGTTCGAAGTCCTTTAACATATAGTCGTTTGATGTTGAATAGATGTATCTGTTGAACTAGATTGTATATGTAGACTATTGACTGTACAAATGCAAACTTTGGTTGATGGTTGCCTTAAGATAGTGTTCTAGCACAAAACTGGTGCAATCTTTATCTCAAATGGGCCGAGTAAGCCGGAAAAACACAAGAAAAATGGCAAATTCGGGTATCTCAATTCCCAACCTTGATAATCAGGAATTAGAACAGATAAAGAATAATCCAGAGGAGAGTTCCCAAATAGCTCTACAAACACTAATAGGAAACATGATAAATGAGAAGTTTGACAATGTACAAAGGACTCTGTATGAGCGTGATAGGGAGAGAGAGGAGGCATCCCAGAAGTTTATACAGGAATATCATAAGCGTGAGGAAGCTTCTCAAAAACTGATACAGGATTTGCGTGAACAACTTGAGAATACTCAAAGAGAAAGGGAGGAATGGCGTGAGCAGGCAGAGAACACTCAAAGAGAACTGCAGGAATCCCACAGAAGGGAGGAAACTAATCAAAGAGTAATTCACGAATTAAGAGACCAGGTAGAGAATACACAAAGATCACTAAAGACATTCATGGAATCCATTAACAAAGAGCTGAAGGAAGTCAGGGAGACCACAAAGGGAATGCTGAATGGAACCCAACAGAAGGAATGGGAGTCCAAAGAAACCATAACCAATCAACTAAGTGATTTGAGAACAAACACTGAACACCAAATTAAGGAAGTAAAGAAAATCATACAAGACCTAAAACAGAGCTTCAACAAAGAACTTGAAACCATCAAAGCTGACCAATTAGAAGGAAAAGAGATAAAAAACAAAGTAGAGAGCCTTGACAGCAGGTTAGACCATGCAGAAGATCGAATCTCAGGGATTGAAGACAGCCTAGATATTATAGAGAAAGAACATACAACCATCCAAGACAAGTCCAAGAAATATGATAGGTCTATCCAACACCTGGAAAACACCATCAGAAGGCCCAATCTAAGGATAATGGGTGTAGAGGAGCACCTAGAAAGAGAAGTTAATGCTCTAGGAAATTTGTTTAACAGGATCCTAGCAGAGAACTTCCCAAACATACAAAAAGATAGGCCTATTCAGATACAAGACGCTTTTAGAACCCCAAACAGACCAGACCAGAATAGGACATCCCACCGTCACATTATAATCCACACAGGATCAACCCAGACCAAGGAAAAGATCCTTAAAGCTGTCAAGGAGAAAAGGTTAATCACCTATAAAGGGAAACCAATTAAAATTACCTCAGATTTCTCAGCAGAGACAATCAAAGCAAGAAGAGCCTGGAATGATGTATGCCATGCCCTAAAAACAAACAACTATCAACCAAGAATACTGTACCCAGCTAAAATCTCCTCCATAACTGAAGGCCAAATAAAAACCTTCCATAGCAAAGAAAAATTGAAACAATACATCTCCACCAAACCAGCCCTGCAAAAGATTCTTAAAGATGTCCTACACATAGAAAACCAACAAGAACGCAACAAAGGCCAAGAAACTGCACCCAAACTGAGAAACCAAGAACCTTAGGAAGAACCCAGTTTTCACAGCCCCCAAGAAGGTGGATAACATGGCAGGAACCCCAAATACCTCTCAGTCCTATCTCTTAACGTTAACGGACTGAACTCTCCAATTAAGCGACATAGACTGTCTAGTTGGATTAAAAAACAAGGCCCCTCTATCTGCTGCCTGCAGGAGTCACATCTTGCCCTTAAAAACAAACATATTTTCAAAGTTAAAGGCTGGAACAAAATCTACCAAGCAAACGGCCCTCATAAACAGGCAGGAGTTGCAATCCTAATATCAGATAAAATAGACTTCAAACTAAAATTCGTGAGAAGAGATAAAGAAGGTCGCTACATACTAATTAAAGGATCTCTCCTTCAGGAGGATATTAAAATTCTAAATATCTATTCGCCAAACAATGGAGCACCCAAATTTATCAAAGAAACACTACTTTCCCTCAAATCCCATATAGATCCAAAGACATTAATTGTTGGGGATTTTAACACACCACTCTCCCCACTAGATAGATCAACTCGGCAAAAACTCAACAGAGAAACCACAGATCTAAACAGCTGCATAGATCAACTAGACTTAACAGACATTTACCGAACATTTCACCCAGCAGCAACAGAATACACGTTCTTCTCAGCAGCACATGGAACGTTTTCTAAAATAGACCACATTTGAGGCCACAAAGCAAACTTGTCTAAATTCAGAAACATTGAAGTTATACCTTGCATTCTCTCTGACCACAAGGGAATAAAATTAGATCTCAACACCAAAAGCCACCAAAGAAAGTCCGGTATCACATGGAGGCTGAACAACACACTGCTGAATCATGAGTGGGTCATGGAAGAGATTAGAAAGGAAATTCAAATGTTCATGCTATTCAACAAAAATGAACACACAAATTACCAGCTCCTCTGGGACACAGCAAAGGCAGTACTCAGAGGCAAGTTTATAGCTCTGAGCTCCTACATCAACAAATTGGAGAGATCGGAAACTAACAATTTAATGACACATCTAAACCTCCTTGAAAAAGAGCAACAAGATAAACCCCAATCCAGTAGACAGAAAGAAATAATCAAAATTAAATCAGAATTAAATGAATTAGAATCCAAAAAAACTATAGAAAGAATCAACAAAACAAAGAGTTGGTTCTTCGAAAAACTTAACAAAATTGACAGACCCTTAGCAAACCTTATCAGAAAAAGGAGAGAACACACCCAAATTAATAAACTCAGAGATGAGAATGGAAACATCACCACGGAAAAAACCAAGATTCAGAACATTATTAGGGGATACTTCTCAAAACTTTATGCTAATAAGTTTGAGAACTTGACAGAAATGGACCTTTTCCTAGCAAATATTGACATGCCAAAACTAAACCAAGATGAGTTAAACCAGCTTAACAGGCCCATATCAAGCATTGAAATAGAAACAGCAATAAGAGACCTCCCAGCTAAGAAAAGTCCAGGACCAGATGGTTTTACAGCGGAATTTTACAAGGCCTTCAAAGCAGAGCTCACACCAATACTCCTCCAACTCTTCAATGAAATTGAAAGAGAAAGCTCACTACCGAACACATTCTATGAAGCCATCATAACCCTCATCCCAAAACCAGGCAGGGACTCATCAAAGAAAGAGAACTATAGACCCATTTCTTTGATGAACATTGATGCAAAACTTCTCAACAAAATTTTGGCCAATCGACTTCAACAATTCATCCAAAAAATCATACACCATGATCAAACAGGATTCATTGCAGGGATGCAAAGCTGGTTCAATATACGCAAATCAATTAATATTATTCATCACATCAACAGGAGCAAGAATAAGAACCACATGGTTATCTCAATAGATGCAGAAAAAGCATTCGACAAGATCCAACACCCCTTTATGATGAAGGTTCTGGAAAAATTAGGAATCCATGGAACATTCCTCAATACAATAAAGGCTGTATATGACAAACCTACAGCCAGCATTATACTCAATGGTGAAAAACTAAAGCCATTTCCTCTTAACTCAGGAACAAGACAAGGATGCCCACTCTCTCCACTTCTCTTCAATCTAGTATTAGAATGCCTAGCTACAGCAATAAGACAAGATGCAGACATAAAGGGGATCCAAATAGGGAAAGAAGAAATAAAACTCTCCCTCTTTGCAGATGACATGATCTTGTATTTAAAGAATCCCATAGACTCCACTCCCAAATTACTCAAGCTGATTCAAAACTTTGGCAAAGTAGCAGGTTATAAAATTAACCCCCAAAAATCAATGGCTTTTCTATATGCCAACAATGAGAAAAGTGTGGCTGAAATTAGGAAAGCAACTCCATTTGTAATAGCCCCACAAAAAATAAAATACCTAGGAATTAACTTAACCAAAGAAGTGAAGGACCTCTATGATGAAAGCTTTAAAATCTTGAAAAAGGAAATCAACACAGAACTTAAAAAATGGCAAAACCTCCCATGCTCCTGGATTGGCAAGATTAACATCGTGAAAATGGCAATACTTCCCAAGGCTATCTACAAATTCAACGCGATACCTATCAAAATTCCACCCTCATTCTTCAAGGAAATAGAGGAGGCAATCCAAAAATTCATATGGAACAATAAAAGACCCCGAATAGCAAAAACGCTCCTCAACGGAAAGAACACTGCTGGAGGAATATCAATACCAAATTTCAAACTCTACTATAAAGCCATAGTAATCAAAACAGCTTGGTATTGGCATAAGAACAGACCTCAAGACCAATGGAATAGAATTGAAAACCCAGAAATGAACCTACAGACCTATAGCCATCTAATCTTCGATAAGGAAGCTAAAACAATAGAATGGAAGAAAGACAGCCTCTTCAGTAAATGGTGCTGGCAAAATTGGTTAACTACATGTAGAAAACTAAAGCTAGATCCTTATATATCACCCTGTACCAGAATCAACTCCAAATGGATCAAAGACCTTGAACTCAAAGCAGACACTCTGAAAACATTACAGGATGGAATAGGAGAAACCCTAGGTCTCCTTGGCTCAGGTCGAAATTTTCTGAATAGAGACCCGGAAGCACAACAAATCAAAGAAAGGTTGGAATAATGGGATTGCATAAGATTGCAGAGCTTCTGCAGGGCAAATGACATAGCTGGCAAGATCAATAGAAAGCCCACCGATTGGGAGAAGATCTTTACTAGCCATACAACGGACAAGAGTCTCATATCTAAAATATACTTGGAACTCAAAAAATTAAACCACCCAACAACAAATCCTCAAAGAATCAACTGCCCAATAAATAAGTGGGCGAAAGACTTAAAGAGAAGCTTCTCTGAAGAAGAAACAAGGATGGCCAATAGACACATGAAGAAATGTTCAACATCCCTAGCCATAAAAGAAATGCAAATCAAAACAACGTTGAGATATCACCTCACTCCAGTTAGAACAGCAAAAATCAAGAACTCTAACAACAACAGATGCTGGAGGGGATGTGGACAGAAAGGAACCTTACTTCATTGTTGGTGGGAATGTAAACTTGTTCAACCACTTTGGAAAGCAGTATGGAGGTTCCTCAGAAGACTTCACATAGATCTCCCCTATGATCCAGCAATCCCACTTTTGGGCATTTACCCAAATGTTTACAAACAAGACCACACTAAAGCTACCAGCACAACCATGTTTATTGCAGCATTATTTACCATAGCTAAGATATGGAACCAACCCAGATGCCCCTCAGTAGATGAATGGATCAAGAAAATGTGGTATATATACACAATGGAATTCTATGCCTCCATCAGAAAGAATGACATTTCCCCATTTGTTAGGAAATGGAAAGGTTTGGAAAAAATTATATTAAGTGAAGTAAGCCAGGCCCAAAGAAGCATAGGTCCCATGGTTTCCCTTATTTGCAATATCTAGTATAGGTATGAGTCAAGCGGAAAAGGTCAGATAATGTGATGTTAGGAAAATGAACCCTTAAATATGTATTTTAATGTTTTCGTTTCTTTCATGCATGTGTTTCTAACGCATTTATAAGATTATTTCTTTGTTGCTTTGTTTGTCCCTCCCCCACAGTGTAACCCCCGCTTTCACTATATTTGATGTCAGTATAACATGTGGAAGAGATGGGGACAAACAAGTCGTTTAAGGATTCAGGTGGACCTGTTGCAACAATGAGAAGTACAAAATGTCATGTCAAAACCTGCTTTACAATGTCGGTGGGGGGGGGGAGGGGGGTATAATTGGGTGGGGGAGGGGGGTAAAATTGGGTGGGGGGAGGGGGGAGGCGGGGAAGGGAAGTGAAGGGTAAACAAAGGAGGAGGCTGCAATGCTTGGTAAGAAATGGATGCATTATCCTGCCCATGTAATTGTAGCCCTCCTGTACAGTATGTTCTCAAATAAAATAAAATACAATTAAAAAAAAAAACAATGGCATTTCTGTATGCCAACAATGAAAAAAGTGAGGCTGAAATTAAGAAAGCAACTCCATTCGTAATAGCCCCACAAAAAATAAAATACCTAGGAATTAACTTAACCAAAGAAGTGAAGGACATCTATGATGAAAAATTTGAAAACCTGAAAAATGAAATCAAAACAGAAGTTAGAAAGTGGCAAAACCTCCCATGCTCCTGGTTTGGAAAGACTAACATCATGAAACTGGCCATACTTCCGAAGGCTATCTCCAAATTCAATGCAATACCTATTAATATTCCAACCTCATTCTTTAAAGGAATTAGAAGAGGCAATCCAAAAATACATATGGTACAGTAAAAGACCCCGAATAGCAAAAACAATCCTTAACAGAAAGAACAGGGCTGGAGGAATATCAATACCAATTATCAAACTCTACTACAAAGCCATAGTAATCAAAACAGCATTGTACTGGCACAAGAACAAACCTCAGGACCAATGGAACAGAATTAAAAACCCAGAAATGAACACACAGACTTATAGCCAACTAATCTTGGATAACGGAGCTCAAAAAAATAGAATGGAAGAAAGACAACCTCTTTAGTATATGGTGCTGACAAAATGGGTTAACTACTTGTAGCAAATGAAAGCTAGATTCTTATATATAATTCTGCACCAGAATCAACTCCAAATAGATCAAAGACCTCGGAGTCAAAGCAGACAATCTGAAAACATTACAGGATGGAATAGGAGAAACCCTAGGTCTCCTTAGCACAGGGTGAAATTTTCTTAATTGAGACCCAGAAACACAACAAATAAACGAATGTTTGAAAAAAATGGGATTGCACAAAATTTCAGACTTTCTGCATGGCCAAGCACATAACTTGTAAGGTCAATAGAGAGCCCACAGATTGGCAGAAGATCTTCACTAGCCATACAATGGACAAGGGCCTCATATCAAAAATATACCCTGGAACTCAAAAAATTAAATCCCCCAATAACAAATCTCCAAAGAAACAACTGCCCAATAAATTAGTGGGCTAAAGACTTACAGAGAAACTTTTCTGAAGAGGAAAAAGAATTGCCAATAGACACATGAAGAAATGCTCAACCTCTCTAGCCATAAAAATATGCAAATCAAAACAACATAGAGATACAACCTCACCCCAGTTAGAATGGCAATAATCAAGAACTCTAATAACAACAGACGCTTGAGGGGATGCGAAGAGAAGTGAACATTACTACATTGTTGGTGGGAGTGTAAAATTGTTCAACCACTTTGGAAAGCAATATGGAGGTTCTTCAAAAGATTCCACATAAAGTTCCCGTATTTCCCAGCAATCCCACTTTTGGGCACTGACCCAAATAATCACAAACAAGACCACACTAAAGCTACCAGCACGACATTGTTTATTATTGTAGCATTATTTACCATAAGTAAGATATGGAACCAACCCAGATGCCTCTCAGTAGATGAATGGATCAAGAAAATGTGGTATATATACACAATGGAATTCTATGCCTCCATCAGAAGTGATGACATTGCTACATTTGTTCGGAATTGGAAAAGCTTGGAAAAAATTATATTAAGTGTATTTGTTAGATTGGTAGTTAAATAAATGATATTATTGTTAATATTAACTTTAATGCAATTTCAGGGAACTCTCCTGTCTCTGACCTCCTAACCCTTGTATTTTGGGATTTGTCTCTGGACATCTAGGATTTAGCAGGACTCAAAATAAACCAAGATCTTGCCCATGTAGTTGTAACTCCTTTGTGTGGTATTCTCACAATTAAAAAAAAATAAAACAACTCAATGGTGAAAAACTAAAGCCATTTCCTCTTAACTCAGGAACAAGACAAGGATGCCCACTCTCTCCACTTCTCTTCAATCTAGTATTAGAATGCCTAGCTACAGCAATAAGAAAATATGAAGACATAAAGGGGATCCAAAAAGGGAAAGAAGAAATAAAACCCTCCCTCTTTGCAGATGACATGATCTTGTATTTAAAGAATCCCATAGACTCCACTCCCAAATTACTCAAACTAATTCAAAACTTTGGCAAAGTAGCAGGTTATAAAATTAACCCCCAAAAATCAATGGCTTTTCTGTATGCCAACAATGAGAAAAGTGTGGCTGAAATTAGCAAAGCAACTCCATTTGTAATAGCCCCACAAAAAATAAAATACCTAGGAATTAACTTAAGTAAAGAAGTGAAGGACCTCTATGATGAAAACTTTAAAATCTTAAAAAAGGAAATCAACACAGAACTTAAAAAATGGCAAAACCTCCCATGCTCCTGGATTGGAAAGATTAACATCGTGAAAATGGCAATACTTCCCAAGGCTATCTACAAATTCAACGCGATACCTATCAATATTCCATCCTCATTCTTCAAGGAAATAGAAGAGGCAATCCAAAAATTCACATGGAACAATAAAAGACCCCGAATAACAAAAACTCTCCTCAATGGAAAGAACACTGCTGGAGGAATATCAATACCAAACTTCAAACTCTACTATAAAGCCATAGTAATCAAAACAGCCTGATATTGGCATAAGAACAGACCTCAGGACCAATGGAATAGAATTGAAAACCCAGAAATGAACCTACAGACCTATAGCCATCTAATCTTCTATAAGGGAGCTAAAACATTAGAATGGAATAAAGGCAACCTCTTCAGTAAATGGTGCTGGCAAAATTGGTGAACTACATGTAGAAAACTTAAGCTAGATCCTTATATATCACCCTGCACCAGAATCAACTCCAAATGTATCAAAGAACTTGAACTCAAAGCAGACACTCTGAAAACATTACAGGATGGAATAGAAGAAACCCTAGGTCTCCTTGGCTCAGGCCGAAATTTTCTGAATAGAGACCCGGAAACACAACAGATCAAAGAAAGGTTGGACAAATGGGATTGCATAAAGTTGCAGAGCTTCTGCAGGGCAAATGACATAGCTAGCAAGATCAATAGAAAGCCCACGGATTGGGAGAAGATCTTTACTATCCATACAATGGACAAGGGTTTCATACCTAAAATATACTTGGAACTCAAAAAATTAAATCCCCCAACAACAAATCCTGAAAGAAACAACTGCCCAATAAATAAGTGGGCGAAAGACTTAAAGAGAAACTTCTCTGAAGAAGAAAGAAGGATGGTTCATAGACACATGAAGAAATGCTCAACATCCCTAGCCATAAAAGAAATGCAAATCAAAACAACATTAAGATATCACCTCACTCCAGTTAGAACGGCAAAAATCAAGAACTCTAACAACAACAGATGCTGGAGGGGATGTGGACAGAAAGGAACCTTACTTCATTGTTGGTGGGAATGTAAACTTGTTCAACCACTTTGGAAAGCAGTATGGAGGTTCCTGAAAAGACTTCACATAGAACTCCCCTATGACCCAGCAATCCCACTTTTGGGCATTTACCCAAATGTTTACAAACAAGACCACACTAAAGCTACCAGCACAACCATGTTTATTGCAGCATTATTTACCATAGCTAAGATATGGAACCAACCCAGATGCCCCTCAGTAGATGAATGGATCAAGAAAATGTGGTAAATATACACAATGGAATTCTATGCCTCCATCAGAAAGAATGACATTTCCCCATTTGTTAGGAAATGGAAAGGTTTGGAAAAAATTATATTAAGTGAAGTAAGCCAGGCCCAAAGAAGCATAGGTCCCATGGTTTCCCTTATTTGTAATATCTAGTATATGTATGAGTCAAGCGGAAAAGGTCAGATAATGTGAGGTCAGGAAAATGAACCCTTAGCTGTGTATTTTAATGTTTTTTTTTTCTTTCATGCATGTGTTTCTAATGCATTTATAAGATTATCTCTTTGTTGCTTTGTATGTCCCTCCCCCACAGTATAACCCCTGCTTTCATTATATCTGATGTCATTATTACTTGTGGAGGAGATGGGGAAAAACCAGTTGTTTAAGGATACTGTTGGACCTGTTGCAACAATGGGAAGTACAAGATGTCATGTCCAAAACGAGCTTTACAACGTCAGTGCGGAGGGTGGGAAAGGGGGAGGAAGGAGAAGGATTGGGATTGGGGGTCAGGGGGGAGGCTGGGAAGGGATGTGTAGGGTAAACAAAGGAGGAGGCTACAATGCTTGGTAAGAAATGTACGCATTATTCTGCCCATGTAATTGTAACTCCTCTGTACTGTATGTTCACAAATAAAATAAAATTAAATTAAAAAAAATCAAATAATCCAAGAATATTTAAATTCTACTATTAAGGTTTAATGGTAGATCTCTACTTATCTTTCTCTTAAGTGTGTTGGAGAAACCAAAGCTGAAATTAACTTGGACTTTTGTGGTGGATGTAAATGTCTTAACTAACATCTCTGGTATTAGGTTCCATTAAATTTCAATGAGCCATCAGAGGCTCAAGCCTGTAATCCTAGCTACTCAGGAGGCTCAGATCTGAGCATCATTATTCAAAGCTAGCTCAGATAGAAAAATTCATGGGACTCTTACTTCAATTGATTGCCAAAAAGACTAGAGGTGGAGATGTGTCTCAAGTGGTAGAATGCTAGCCTTGAGGGAAAAAGCCCAGCTTCTGAGTTCAAGCCTAGATACTGACCATCAATTAACAAATTCAGAGGTTCCACTGTGAGTGCTATATTCTTTTAGAGACTGAAGTATTTTTTTCGCATAGTCTTTCAAACATCAGCATCTCTAATGGAGAATCATTCTAGATCCTTCTTTTACACTTGAATAATTGTTGTTCTCCAAGAGTAGAGTGGCCAAGAGGCTTGCAGATCAAGAGCTCAGACATTAAATTGGCTAAAAAGAGATCAAATTAAAATTTATTCTTTGGTTGCAAATACCACATTTTTGGTATGTGTTTGCTAGCCTTTCCTGGCACTTCAAATGAGGGCCTGGGTGCTGTTTCTGGGATTTTGTGTCCAAGACTATTGCTCTACCACTTGAACCACAACTCTACTTTGGGCTTATTGGTGGTTAATTGGAGATAAAATTCTCACAGACATTCTGGACCTGGGTGGCTTCAAACTAGAATGCTGAGTAGCCAGGATTACAGGTATATGCCACCATCATCTGGCTCAAATACCACCTATAATGTTAAAAGTCAAGGATATCTGTTAATGTCTATCTCTGACAGATGTGCAATGTTTTACTCCTCATAGAATGAAAGTTCCTTTGAACAGCATTGCATCAAATGGAGTGGACTCAAGTTAGGTCTTGAACACCAACAATCTGGTTTGGTGGAAATGGCCTTGTTTTTCTACACCCTATTTGGCCATAGGTTTGGATTTTAGAAAAAAAAAACAATTCAGTAAAAACAAATTCAAATAGTCTCAGACACTTACACAAGTTCTGGACATCACTTTCTCGTGGCTGCTGTTGTGCAGGCCCAATATTTAATCTGAAGAGAATCTTGGAATTACAAAAGTTAAAACCCAAAGTCTATTAACTTCTAAAAGGCCTGTGTAACTCCTTGGTCCTCATACCTGATACTGTGACTTAGTGGGAAAGGCAAAATGCAGATTTCTAGCTATTGCAGACTTCTCCCTTAGTAAACAATAAGTTACCACCTTCAGTCCTGGTTCCAGCACAGACTTGACTCAGGTCTGTGAACCTGAGGGTAGACGTTTGAATCTCCATAGTGTGAATGGAAATTTAACCTCTTACTAAGATAGCAGTTTGAGGGACATGGATAGCTGTGGGCAAGTCTCTTTTTAATAGCCTGAACTTTGTGCACATTTGTTTTAGATGCAGGGATACAAAGCTAACTAGTCGCAGTGGTCACCCCAGGATAGAGCAAGAGAGACAGAATAGAGGGACAGTGATCAAGCTCACGCCATCTGCCATTTTATGCAGCTTTAATGGACATGTTCTTCATGTATTTTAGTAATTCAAGAATAAAAATTAACATTACATATAGATTTTTTAATTGCCTCTTTGTTTCTAAGAAAAATTAAAAGTAAAAATGAATTTAAATAGAAAGGCAGTATGGTACGAGCAGGGAAAAGGAATGGAGCAATGATCATGGGCAGCTCCTGAAGTCCAATCCGGAGGTTTTATTTACCAACATTGGGGAATAAAATGAAACTATGTAACAAGACAGGCCTGCCTGTTTTTCTCAGCAACAAGGCAGCTCTGTCTGCTTTCCATAGCAACACAACAGCCCTGCCTGTCTTCCCTCATTTATGCCAGAGTCAAAGGGGTCAATAGACCATGACTAAGGGAGGAAATTAGAGCTGTCATTGAAAGATGAAAAAGAACAAGCCCTGGATATGTCTGGAAACCTATAAAGCACCTGAAGCCTTAAACACTTAGGCCTTTCAGAGACGAGTCTTTCACAGAAACTAAATATTGAGAGAGAAAGCCAAGATGTGCTCTGAGGTCTGTAGATTCCCTTACTCAGAGAACAACAAATTTAAAGTGTTAAAAGGACATATCTAAAACAACCTTTCTAGCAAATATACTTCCTCCAAATGTACGAGATGAGCTAAGAACCTACCGATGGTCAGGCCTATAATCCTAACTCAGGAAGGTGAATTGTGAGGGTGGTGGCTCAAAGCCACCCTTGAACTTGTCCCCTCGTGAGGAACTTGTAGCACACAGCTGTCCTTGAGAAGGACGGAGTCCTTTGTACAGTCCTATTGCTGAAAAAAACATTGGATAAGGTGGCCATCAAGAATGGAGGCTATTAGCTAGTGTCTCCAGAGAAGCAATTTATAAGATTCAGTAGTCCTCTAGAAAATCAGAGGATTTTAACCACTGTCCTAGTGGTTTCAGACAGAAATGCCATGAGAATGACCAGAGCAATATGAAGCCACATGGATTCCTAAGCAACAGTCTTTGAGGTCTAAGAGCTAGAGTGTCAATGCTGGCAGGCTGTGATTGGTCCACTATTTCTCTGACCTCACTGGACCAGACTCTGATTGGTCCATTTCTTCTATGACATCACTATGCCTGGTTGTGATACCTCCATTGTGTAAGGTCATGAAAGATATATAGGAAGCCACTGTGCTCCAACCTATATCAGTTAACAGAGCTTGGAGCTCTTGCTTGATGACCCGCTGGACTGAATCAAAGTTAAATGATTTTTTGTTAGTGGGGATGGGCTGTTATTTGGATTTAGTTATTTCTTTTTACTCTTTCTGGGTTTTCCTTTACTTTATTTAATTTATTTAAGTTGACTTGCTACCTGCCATTGTAGCAGAAGGATGGAAGTACAGAAAGAATCACTCTCAAGCTCCTTGAAGGAGGAGATAATCAAACAATACCAGAAGAAAGAGCTCTTTGAAAGAGGTACCTATGGAAAAGTGAAGCTGGCCCATTCTCACCTCACAGACAAGGACGTGGCATTTAAAATACTCTTGAAGTGAGAGTCCTCATCATTGGATAAAGAATGAGGTGGACATTTTTAAGAAGGTATGGCACAAACACATCATCAGGTTGTACCAGGTAATGGAGAACGAAGAGAATGTGTATCTCATCATGGAACTGGCCACTAGGGGATAGTTCCTGGGGTGGATCTGAAAATTCTGCCGCCTATATGAGGATGAAACCAGGAAGCTTGTCACACATGTTGTAAGTGCTGTTCACTACTTACAACAAAACAAAATCATACACGAAGACCTTAAGTCCAACAATATTCTTTTGGACACCAAAGACAATATCAAGGTCAGTGGATTTGGTCTGAGCATCTGGCTCACCAAGGGCAGTTGCTAATAAATGTATGTGGTGCTGTGCTATTCCATCTCCCTGAAATTTTCTTGGAAGAAATGATGGCCTGGTTCACGTGTCTCAAGCCTGTAATCCTATATATTTAGGAGACCGAGATCTGAGGATCATGATTCAAAGCCAGCCCGGTATGGCTCCACCCTCTGAGTGGACTCAAACTGATACCAAAGACTAATTTGAGTAGAAAATGGCAGAGGATAGAGGTGGCTAGCAAAATAGCTACCATTCTTCTCAGAACAAGCTGCTAAATGTGGGCCCAGATGAATAAGTTTATAAAATGATGTGTGCATAAATTATGACTCATCCACAAAAGGCTGCAATTAATATATGTCTGTCATGGATAGACACAAAATAATTTATGTGAAATATATTGACTAAACAATTTCTTAAGGGAAATAGGGAAGATTAAAATTTTCTGGGGCTGGGCGCCCGTGGCTCATACCTGTAATCCTAACTACTCAGGAGGCTGAGATCTGAGGATCTCAGTTGAAAGCCAGCCCGGGCAGGAAATTCTGTGAGACTATTATCTCCAATAAAACACTAGAAAACCGGAAGTGGTACTGTAGCTACAGCGGTAGAGAACTCGCCTTGAGCTGAAGAGCACAGAGACAGTGCCCAACTCAGAGGTCAAGCCCCATGACCGACCAAAAACAAAACAGAACAAAAGTTTCTGGTGCAGGTCATTGTGTGGATTCCATCAGTATTGAAAGGAAAGTTCACAAGCAGAGGTAATGGTTAAAAAGTAGTGTGCATATAATTAATGTCACTGAATTGTATACCTAGCAAACACGAGGCCCTGTGTTCAAACTCTTGCACTTCCAAAAAAAAATGCTAAATCTTCCTTCTGTTACCTACATTAAGTGCTCTTCTACTGTTATGATAGTATTGCTCAGAGGTTCTCTGGTGGATGTTTTTTCATGCTTTTACCCATAATCCATTATTTGAATATTGATGTTGAGTTTTAAAATGTAATTTGTGTATTAAAAAAAGAGCAAAGCCTGTATTTCTAACTTAACAGGCTAAAGCAGGAAGATCCCTATTCAATCAAGGCTGCATAGAGAGGTCCTACCTAAATCCCCATGCTAGTGCTGAAACTGCAGGGACAATTGTTCAGAAGCAATTACAAATGAGAGATACGTTTCTGATCATATTAGATTTTGGTCATGACAGTTTGGATTTAATATTTACATGAATTTAAAATATTTTCCTTTTCCCCTTACTCTCAGTATGTCATTTTGAAACTTTGTGGTATGTTCTTGTTTGCAGAACTTACAAAAAAACAGTTTTCCTTTGTATCATATTAAACATGATTTTTTTCTGTATTACAATTTATTATTTATTTTTGAATTTTTTTGTTTTTTTTTTCTCCATCTAGAGACTGGCCACTGTCTCAGAGATTTTGCTCAGTTCTGCCAATTGAGCCACAGGTCAACATCCAGCTGCTTTCTTTTTGAAGAGTTTCATGCGAACCTCAATACTACTAAGGAGGCTGAAATCTGAGGATCTTGGTTTGAAGCCAGTTTGAACAGCAAAGTCTGAGGGTTTTTTTAAATTGTTATTTTGCCATTGGTTGTGGGCCTGAAAACTAGGCTTTGGGGCTGTCCATCAGCATTCTAGCTTAAAGTTAATGCTCCATCAATTGAGCTGCAGCAACATTTTCGGCTTTTCCTGCTTATGTGGTTCTGAAGAATCAAACCCAGTTCCTCATGCATGCAAGGCTAGCACACTACCATTGAGCCAACTTCCCAGATGAAGTCTGAGATTCTTATCTCTAATTAATCACCAAAAAGCTGGGGATTGTAGTACTCTAGACTTGAGGAAAACAGGGCAAGTTCAACACCTAATACTGGAAATTACATACACAAGTCTCATGGACTTTCTTGTTAGTGCTGGCTTTGAAATGCAGCCTAGGTAGCTAGAATCTATCTACAGGCATGAGCAACCAGATTCTGACATTTTAATATTTTTACTCAGCTGTTTATTGCCTTCAACCTCAATGCTTTTTAATTGCGGTCAGTAGACCTGATCTCTGGGCCTTATTGCTGTTTCTTAACTATTTTTAAGGAGGGTGGAGTTGACCCCTCTGCCTGGTTGCTGTCTTTGAGCTCTTCAACTTAAGGGGAATGCTCTACCATTTCAGCCACAGCGGCACTTCAGGTTTTCTGGTGATTAATTGGAGATAAGACCTCATTAACGTTCCTTCCCAGGTTGTTTTTGAACCATGATTTTCATATCTCAATCTCCTGAATATCTAGGATTACAGGCTAGAGTCTCAGCGCCCTTATGTTTATTAGCTTTTTGACGCAAGGATTATGTTTTACAACTGAACCATAGCTCCACTTCTAGGTTTTTGCTGGCTTATTGAACGTAAGATTTTAATGTACTTTTCTGGGTGGTCTGGCTTCAAACCATGATCCTCAGGTTAATATGTTATTTTTTCCAATTTTTCTTTTTGCAATTTTCCTTGTTTGTTATTTTTGTTTATGCTCTAGTCCTGGGGCTGCAAGTAAGGTCCTGGATACAATACCAGAGCTTTTTCTTCAAGACTAGTGGCTTACCACATGAGCCAAAATATAAATTGTGGCTATACTTGTTTTGCCTTGGTGCTTCAAATAAGGCCCTGAGTGCTGTCCTAGAAAGTGATTGCCCAGTTTGCAACTTGAGTCACAGCTCAACTCCAGTTTTTTTTTAATTCACTAATAGAAGATAAGAGTCTTATGCAAAGCCCTGCATGAATCAGTTTTCTGAAATCTGAGGATCATGGTTCAAAGCCAACCAAGGCAGGAAAGACCATGAGACTCTTAGCTCCAATTAATCAATGAAAAGCTGGGAGTGGTGGAGCTCTATCCTTGAACAAAACAGCACAAGCTCAAGGCATAGGACAGCACATTGATGCACACACAGAGAAAGCCTCATGGACTTTCTTGCATGGGCTAGCTTTGAACCATGATCCTCAGATTTCAGCCTCTCTTCCTCTTCTCTTCTTTGAAAATTTTATTGGTCCTGTGGCTTGACCTCTGACTCTGGGGCCTATTTCTTACCTTTTATACTCAAGGTTAGTGTTATTATCACTTCAGCCACAGCTCACAGCTCACAGCTGTGTAGCTGAAGATGAGTCTTAAGCACATTCCTGCCCAGGTTGATTTGACACTGCAATCCTCAGACGTCAGCCTATTGTATGGTAAGGATTAAACAACACACATGACCAGCAACATTTGGTTCATTTTAAAACTTTAATATGTGCTTGCTTCCACCTTCTTTTCTTATTTTCTTCATTTTTGCTTGTCCTAGGAGTAGAAATTGAAGCTCAGATGCTGTCTCAATGCACATATGGGACTAACCATAGCATTTGACTTTTGGGGGGGAAGTTAATTGGAGACAATAGACTCATGTAGAGGTAGGCCAGATTTGGGAAGCTGAAAATTCAGGAAAGTCCTTAACACTCTTTTCTCCAATTAACCACTAAAAATCTGAAAGTAAGTAGGTCATTGAAGAAAATAGTGCAAGATGAAACAGCAGGAATGGCACAGAGAGAGAGAGACAGACAGACAGAAATATATAGAGAGAGAGACAGAGAGATACAGAAAGAGAGGGATCTTATGAACTCATAACTGAGCTGAGCTTTAAACAGTATCCTCAAATTTCAGCCTGAGTAGCTAGAATCACAGATATGAGCCACCAATGATTGGTTCATTGAAACCTCTGGTATTACCTCTTTCTTCTCTTCTTCTACAATTCTTTTCATTTATTTTATTATTTTTGTGTTTGTTGGTCTTGGAGCTTGAACTCATGCAAGGGCTGGCCTGATACACAAGGCTGAAATCTGCCCATCATAGTTTGAAAGCAGCCTGAGCAAGAAAGTCCATGAAACTCTTATTTCCATTCAATAAACAAAATCCTATCTCCAGTGTGGCTACCACACACAAAACAGTCTCCTGGAATTTCTTTTTTTTTCCTTTTTTTATTGTGAAAATACTGTACAGAGGGGTTACAATTACATGGGCAAGATAATGAGTACATTTCTTATCAAGAATTGTAGCCTTTTCCTTTGTTTCCCCTTCCCATCCCTTCCCATCATTCCCCTGCCACCCCACTCAATCCGCTTCCCCTCCCCCCCTCATTTACCAAAGTTGTGAAGTTCATTTTCGACATAACGACTTTTACATTTCATGGTTGCAATGGGTCCAACTGTTTTCCTGTTTAAACGATTTGTTTTTCCCCTTCCCCTCCACAAATTATACTGACATCAAATACAGTGAAAGCAGGGGTTATACTGTGGGGGAGGGGCATATAAAGCAACAAAGAAATAATCTTATAAATGTGTTAGAAACAATCACATGAAAGAAAAAAATACATTTGAATACATATCTTAGGGTTCATTTCCCTAACATCCCCTTATCTGAACTTTTCTGCTTGACTCATTAAATAATGGAATTCTATGCCTCCATCAGAAAGAATGACATTGTCCCGTTTGTTAGGAAATGGAAAGACTTGAAAAAATTTATATTCAGTGAAGTAAGGCAGGCCTAAAGAAACATAGGTCACACGGATTCCTGGAATTTCTTGACTGGGTTTGCCTTTACACTGGATCTTATATTTCAGCTTCTTGCTTTTCTAGAATTACAGACATGAGCCAACAGTCCAAGGTTCTCTACTTCCAATCATTTATTTCTCTTATTGTGATCCTGAGGCTGGATCTCTGAGCCAGGGCACTGTTTCATAGATTTTTTCCTCAGGGCTGGTGCTTTCCAACTACATGCACATCCTCATTTCTGGATTTTTTTGCTGATTAGTTGGAGACTTAGGCACTTCCCTGCCCAGGTTGGCTACGAAAAACAACCTTTAGATTTCAGCCTTCTGAATCACTAGGACTAAACACATCAAGCAAAAATTCATGGATAATTTTTAAACTTTAATTAGATTTTCTCCAACCTTTTTTTTTCTTTTTTTTCCTAGCCTTGAGGCTTGAAATCAGGGCTTGGGCACTGTTCCTGAGCTTCTGTTACTGAAGGTGAGGACTTTATTACTTGAGCCACAGTGCCGTTTCGAGGCTTTTCTATTTATGAGGTACTGAGGAAACAGACCCAGGAATTCAAACATGCTAGGCAAGCACGCTATCACTAAGCCATATTCTCTGCCATTCTTACACCTTTTTATTTGTATTTTTATTTCCTTGTATATGCTGGTCCTGGGTCCACAAATCAGCCCAGGTGCTATCCCCGAGGTGTTTACTCAAGACTAGCAAATTAACAAATGAGCCACCGCACAACTTGTGGCTATTTTTTGATGTTATTAGGTTTTAAATAGCTACTTAGAGTTGAATATATGAATTCTCCTATCTGGGCTGGCTTTCAACTGTGATCCTTGGATTTGAGCCTCCTGAGTAGCTACCATCACAGGTGTGTGCCCCCTATGCTTGGCTCATTTTAAACTCTAAAATTGACTTTCTTCTCCCACCCTCCTTCACATTTATTTTATTCTTTGTATGTGTGTTGGCCCTGAAGTTAATATCAAGGTCTGGGTGCTGTTTCAGAAATTATTTTCTCATTTCTGCCATTGGAGCCACAGCTCAATCGCCAGGTTTTATTTTTCTTCCTTTTGGAGATAACAATCTCATGTAAAGCCCAGCAAGATTCAGGAGGCTGAAATCTATCATAGTTTGAAGCCAGCCTGAGCAGGAAAGTTCATGAGATTGTTTTCATCAACTGCCAAGATACTGGGAGTGGTAGAGCTCATACATAAATTCAACCCCTAGATTGACAAACAGAAGAAAAAAAAAGCCCCATGCCTTTCCTGTTTGGACTGGCCATATAAATACTATCTTCAAACTTCAGCTTCCTGAAAGCTAAAATTATAAGCATGAACGACCAGTGCCAGGCTTATTTTTAAATCTCAAATGGTCATTTCTTCTCTTTTTTCAGTTTTGTTTTTGGTCGACTTTGGGCTTAATTATGTACCAGGAATCTGTCTCCCAGGTTTGCGCCAAATTTCATTACTTTACAACTACTATCAGACCTTCATTTCCAGCATTAGCTGGGAAGTTGAAGATAAGAATTTCAATCACTGGACTGGGAAAGTGGCTCAATGGTAGAGCGCTTGCATTGCATGCATGAGGCCCTGGGTATGTTTCCTCAGTACCACATGCTGAGGGACAGCTCACAGGCCCAGAGTTTAGGCCCCATGACCGGACCAAAAAAAAATTTCAATCACTTTCCTACCCAGGCTGGCTTTGAGTTGTGATCCTCATATTTCAACTTCCTCAGTAGTTAGGAATACACAAATATACCAACAACCCATGGCTCATTTTGAAATAATTATCTCTTTCTCTCATCTTTCATAATTTGTGCTCTTTTTTCTTTGTTTTTGTGCTGGGACCTCAACACCAGGGCCTGTGTGCTGTACCAGAGCTTTCTGTTTAAGACTAGGAATATACCACATGAAACAGAGCACAGCTAGTGTCATATTTTTGGTGACAAATGAGACATAAGGGTCTCATGGATTCTCCTACCTTGGCTGGCCCTCAATGGTGATCCTCAGATTTCCTCCTCCTGAGTAGCTGATAGAACATCGGTGAGCTACCAATACTTGATTTATTTAAACATCTGTCATTGGATCTTCTTTCTGCACTTCTAGCCTCTCTTTCTTTAATCCTTTTGTGATTGTCCTGGGGCATGAACTCAGGGCCTGGTTGCTGTCCCAGAAACTGTTTGCCCAATTCTGCCACTTGAGCCATAACTCAATTCCCAGGCTTTTTTTTTCTTTTTGACAATTAATTGGAGAAAAGAGTCTGAGGAAAGCCTAGCATAAATCAAGCCAGGCTGAGAAGGAAAGCCCATGAGACCATGACCTCCAATTAACCACTGACAATCTTGGAGTGGTAGAGTTTTGTCCTTGAACAAACCAGCACAAGTTCAAGGAGGCACACACAAGCTGCAAGATGGCACACAGATTCACACATACACAGAACATCTCATGGATTTTCTTGCATGCATTAACTTTGAATTGTGGATCCTCAGATTTCAGTCTCTCTTCATCCGCTCTCCTTTGTATTGATTTTGTTATGAGTAATTTTTAGTGGTTCTGCAGCTTGACCTCTGGCTCTGGGGACTTTTTCTTAGCTTTTTAACTGAAGGCTGTTGCTTTACCACCTCAGCTCCAGCTCAGGGCTTTGTGCTATGTAGCTGGGATAAGCATCTCAAGCATGTTCTTACCCAGGCTTACTTGATACCACAATCCTCAGATGTCAGGCTCTTGTGTAGTTAGGATATACACAGGACCAACAACCCTTGTGTCATTTTAAAACGTCAATATGTGCTTGCCACTTCCTTCTTTTGTTTACATTTTATTTTTTGCATTTGTGTGTGCTGTTCCTGGGTCGACAAATTGGGGCTCATATTCTGTCCTAGAAGTTTTTATTCAAGCATATCTTCTATTACATGAGAAAGATCATATATATTTGGCACTTTTTTGGAGGATTGATTAATTAGAGACAAAAGTCATGGAGTCTCCTGCCTAGGCTGGCTATGAACCATCATCCTCAGATTTCAGGCTCTTGATTCGCTAGTAAAACATGTATGAGCCACTGATGCTTGATTGATTTAAGCCTTTGTCACTCACTCTTCCTTGGTTACTTCTACTCCTCTTTATTTCTTCTGTGCATGTCCTGGGGCTTGAACTCAGGGTCCGCGTGCAGTTCCAGAAAATATTTTCCCAGTTCTGCCAATTAAGCCACTGCTCAAATTCCAGCTAAATAAAGTAGCTGAAATCTGAGGACAATGTTTCAAAGCCAGCCTGGGCAGGAAAGTCCATGACACTCTTATCTCCAATTCACCACACAAAAGCTGAGAATGCAAGGGCACTAGGCAAAGGATACTACAGAAACACACACATCACACATAGAAACACACACACACACACACACACACACATTCACACATACACACACATACACACAAAATCTACTGAACTTTGCTTTTTGGGTTGGCCTTGAAACTTGATCCAAAGATTTTTGTAGACAGGATCAACTACAGCCATTATCAACAAACCCCAGGCTTATATTTAAATTTACAATTGGCCTTTTTACACTCTCCTACAATTTTTTAGCACTAAGAATTGAACTCTGGGTCAGCAGTTTTTAAATTAGCTTTTGCACCAAATACAGTGCTTTACATCTACTATCATATCTGCACGTCCAGCTTTTGGCTGGGTAGTTGGGGTTAACAGTTTCATGTACTTTACTGCCCAGTCTAGCTTTGAACCTAGAATGGATAGGAATACACACATGAACCAAAAACATGGCTCATTTTTAAACCTTAGTTTTCTCTTTTTCCCATCATTTTTTTTTAATTCGTGGGAGTATTTTTGTTTGTTTGTTTGTTTTGAAATGTGTGTCTAGGACTTCAACTCAGGGCCTAGGTTTTGTCCCAAAGTTTATATTTGAGACTAGCACTCAACTGAATGAGCCAAAGTACAAATTGTAGCTTATTTTTTGGTGGCAAATTAAATATATGAGTCTCATAGACTTTCCTGCCTGGGCTGACCATGAAACGTGAATCTTATATTTAATCCTCCTGAGTACCTCCTAAAACATGTGTGAGAAACCAATGATTGGTTCATTCAACCTCTTTCACTGACTCTTCCTTTTGTACTTCTATCCTCTTTTTATTTCTTCTGAGTTTGTCCTCCAGCTTGAACTCAGGGTCTAGGTGCTGTCCCAGAAATTTTCCCACTTCTGCCAGTTGAACCACAGCTAAACTCCAGGAGTTTTTTTCTGTTTCGGTGTTTAATTAGAAATGAATATAATGTAGAGCCAGACCAGATTTATGAGGCTGAAATCTGAGAATCAAAATTGGTGCCAGCCTGGGCAGGAAAGTACATGATATCTCCAATTATAACCACTAAGCTGAGATTAGTAGAGCTTTGAACAAAACAGTACAAGTTCAAGCAACAGGACTCACACAGACATACTTACACACACACAAGTGTTACGGACTTTCCTACTCTGTCTGGCCTTTAAATAATATCCACACATTTTAGCCTCCTGAGTAACTAGAATTACAGTTATGAGCCACCAGTGATGGGCTGATTAACTCATTGCAGCCTCAGTTATTGGTTCTTCTTTCTCTTCTAGTCTTCTTTGCATGTATTCATTTCATTTTTTTGTGAGTGTGCTGGTGCTGGAGCCAGAACTCATACAAGGCATGGCTTGTTTCAGGAGGCTGAAATCTGACTATCATGGTTCAAAGCCAGGCTGAGCAGGAAAGTCTAAAATCCTTACCTCCAATTAACTTGCCAAAAATCTGGGAGTACTACAGTTCTAGCCCCAGGATGGCCCACAAACAA
Source organism: Dipodomys merriami (assembly GCF_024711535.1). Classification (NCBI taxonomy): domain Eukaryota; kingdom Metazoa; phylum Chordata; class Mammalia; order Rodentia; family Heteromyidae; genus Dipodomys; species Dipodomys merriami. The sequence goes on from NW_027202339.1 coordinate 246,609, forward strand.
CTGTCTTCTGGACTTTCCTGCTTGGGTTGGCCTTTACACTGGATACCCATATTTCTGCCTCCTGGAATTCTAGAATTACAGGAATGAGTCACCAGCTCCAGGTTCTCTTCTTATTTACATTTTTGTGATCCTGAGCCTGGATCTCTGAGCCAGGGCACTGTTTCATAGCTTTCTCACTCAAGCCTGGTGCTTTACAACTCCATCACAGATTCACTACTGTTTTCTTGTTTATTTGTTTTTCTTGTGATTTGAAGATGAGAGATGATAGCCCTCAGATTTAATCTATCTTAGTATTTAGGATTATATGCAAAAGGAAATGGCACTGTAGCTCAAGTGGTAGAGCACTATCCTTGAACTGAAGAGCTGAGGGACAGCCTGCAGGCCCAGAGTTCAAGCCCTACAACCGACAAAAAAGGGGATTACACACAAAAATAAAAAAACTCATGACTCATTTTTAAAATTTAATTGGATTTTCTTATATATTTTTTTAATTTCTACTTTTTATTTCCATATGTATGCTGGGCTAGGAAATATAAATCAGAGCCTAGGTATTGTACCAGTTCCTTTTTATTTTATTTTTTTTTTTGCCTGTCATGGAGCCTGAACTCTGGGCCTGGGTGCTGTCCCTCAGCTCTTCAGCTTGAGGCTAGAGCCGTACCACTTGTGTTACTGCGCCACTTCTGGCTTTTCCTGCTTATGTGTTGGTGAGGAATTGAACCCAGGGCCTCTTGCATGCAAAGCAAGCACTCTCCCACTGAGTCACCTTCCCAGCCCCGTCCTAGTATATTTTTAATACTAGCCACAGCACATTTGGAGCTTTTAAAAAAAACTGTAGTTGGCTAATTAGAGTTGAGTACATGGACACTCCTGCCTTGGCTGGCCTTAAACACTGATCCTCAGATGTGAGACCCTTGAGTAAGTACAGTAACAAGTGTAAGCTCACTCAGTTTTGCTCATTTTAAACTGAAATCGGCTCTCCATTTTCTTCTTCTACCTTTCTTTTCATTTATTTAGTTTATTCTTGTGTGTGCTGGTCCTGGAGCTAGATCTCAAGGTGTGGGTGCTGTCCAGAAATCATTGTCTCATTTCTGTCATTGGAACCACAGCTCAACCCCAGGTGTTTTTTTTTTTTTTTTTTTGGTGGTTCATTGGAGATAAGAGTCTCATGTAAAGCACAGAATGTCTCAAGAAGCTTAAATCTGATTATCAGTTTGGAATCAGCCTGCACAGGAAATTTCATGAGACTCTTTACCTCCAATTAGCTGAAAGTGATCCCACCAATTAGCTGAGAGTAATAGAACACCAGCCTTGAGTAAAGTAGAACAAATTCAACCCCCATGACTGGCACACACAGAAAAAATGTCCCATGTAATTTCCTGCATGGGCTTGCCTTTAAATGTTATTTTCTGATGAGTTCTGGGAAGATGGCAGAGAAGAAGCTGGAGGCTAAACAAGCTCTCGCATAGAAAGCAATTTTAGTGTTCTAATGAATAGTCCTAAGCCAGAGAATTACACCAAGTGTGCCGTCACAGGACAGAGAGTTACCCCAGAGAGGGAAAATCCAGGCAAAAAGACAGATAAGGGCACTTGGTAGTTGCCACGGATGCGGCGGCAACAGTGGCAGCCATAACCGCCATACTTGCAACACAGAGAGTCCAGGACTTAGGCTCCAGACGTGGCAAGCGAGCAGTTTCTACTCAACACCAGCAAGAACTGACAAGGAGCACACATCTTCATCCTGAAGTTCACAGACCAGAGATGACCCAGGAACCAAGACTCTGGCTTGAGTAGAAGCCTGACATCCTCACTCCTTCTCAGGGAGCAGAGGAAGGAAGGCCAACCCTCCCCTCTGATTACCGGAGATCTCCATCTTTGATACTGACAAAGCCTGGCTGTGCAGCTAGCTCCAACTCAGGCCTTGGAAGAAAACAAGAGTCATTTAGCAGGTCACAGGAACCTAACCTGACCTGCCAGGCTCAGCTCCTCCTTGGGAAAAGTCATCCAGTTTGGGCCCCCAGACCAAGGAGTGTCTTTCTTCACTGGGTAAACAGAGCCAGAGGCTGCCCCTCCCTACAGTAGCCCTGACAATCAATTAGAATTCAGTAAACATAAATCCTGAGAATGGCTGCAGGCTGGGCTCTGTGAGTTTCTCAGAAGCTAACTCCTTAGGGGAAAGCTACTGTTTGCTGAAAGGCCTCAATTCTACTCAGAACCTAGCCTCATCACAGCATCTCCAAACTAGAGGAAACAGCCATCTCCCTCTTTTGTGAAACTCAAAGTAGATCTCTGTCCCATTGAACTAGCCTGGGAGGAAGATCACAAAATCCTTGGTAAAGCAGAGCATTTTTCTGCGTGCTCAAACAAATTTACTTAAGAAACCATCCAAGACACAGGAAAATAAAACACCACAAGCAGACCAGATACTCCAACAAGCTACTGGTTATGGACACAAGGGAGATACAGGATCGTCCCATCCCCCCCCCAAAAGAATCAAAGATCTCTTTTCTTTTACCTTTTATAATTTTTTTCTAAACTTGTTTTAATTTTTAATTTTTAACTAAAATTTTTTTCTATTAACTTTTTTTTCTTCCTCTTATAATTTTTATTTTGGGGATATATGTGTGTATTTTTTTCTGTTTTTCTTTTAAAATAAATTTGCTCTGTTTAGCTCTAGCGACCATTTAATCCTTTTTTTTTCTTTCCTTCTCCCTCTTTTCACGTTTTCTTCTCTTTCATTCTTTGTGTGACTTAATTGCTGTTCTCATCCTCACATATACCCGTAGTTGATTATTTGACTTTAGCCCCATTGTGTACACAGTTAATCCAGAAATTTATTACTTAATTTAAAACTACTTAGACTTAACTTCCTTAATAGCAGTACTACCTCTTAATACCTATATAATATTTTAAGCATTTTTGTTTTTAAGTTTTCCACATCTCCTTTCTATCCCTCCCGTTCTCTTATTCTATCCACGTTCTTTTCCGAATATTATGTTTTCAAATTGCATAATTTTTAAGTGTTATACTTCTTAATTTTTAATGTTTGTTTTTCTATTTTTTCTTATCTTTTTTCTTTCTCTTTCTTCTTTTTTCTCTCGCTACTATCATTCTATCCAAGCTATTTCCCACTTTCAGTTTAGTATTTATTTAAGTTAACTCTCCCACTGCATTTCCACATCCCTCTATGCCTATTTTTACCCACATCTCTCCCTAAACCTAATAATTTCTGTTTGCCAAATTCTTCTTTGCGGTTCGTAGTCCATTAATACTTTGTTGTTTGATATTGAATAGATATATCTATTGAACTATATTGTATCTGCAGACTTTTGACTGTGCAACTACACACTTTGGTTTATGCTTGCCTTAAAATAGTGTGCTAGCACAAAACTGGTTTATTTTCATCCCAAATGGGCAGAGCAATCCGGAAAAACACAAGAAAAATGGCAAGGCCAGGTATCTCAACTCCCACTCATAATAATCAGGGGACAAATAAGATGACAAATAATCCATAGGAGAGTTCCCAAAAACCTCAACAAATACTACTTGTAAACATGGTAAATGTAAAGATTGAAAGCCTGCAAAGGACTCTGTATGATCATGATAGGGAGAGAGAGGAGGCAAAATAAAGAATATCATAAGTGTGAGGAAGCTACTCAAAGATTGATACAGGAATTGTGAGAGTAGCTTGAGCACACTTAAAGAGAAATAAAGGAATTGTGTGAACAGGCTGGGATCAGTCAAAGAGAAAGTCATGAATGGCGTGAGCAGGCTGAAAACACTCAAAGAGAACTACAGGAACTGCGTGAATGTGAAGAAGGTAATCAAAGACTAATAGAGGAATTGAGAGAGTGTGATGAGAATACAGAAAGATCCCTAAAGGCATTCAAGGAATCCATGAACAGAGAGCTCAAGCAAGTCAGGGAGACCACAAAAGGGAATGCTGAACAGAACCCAACAGAAGGAATGTGTATCCAAGGAAACCATAACCAATCAACTAAGTGATTTGAGAATAAATACTGAACACCAAATTAAGGAAGTAAAGAAGTCCATACAAGATCTAAAACAAAATTCCAACAAAGATTCTGAAGCCATCAAAGCCGAGCAACTAGAGGGAAAAGAAATAAAAAAACAATGTTGAAAGATTTGATAGTAGGTTAGACCATGCTAAAGATCGAATTTCAGGGATTGAAGACAGCCTAGATATTCTAGAGAAAGAACATACAACCATCCAAGACAAATCCAAGAAATATGATAGAGCTATTCAACATTTGGAAGACAACATCAGAAGGCCTAATATGAGGCTAATGGGTGTAGAGGAGCACCTAGAGACAGAAGTTAATGGTCTAGGAAATTTGTTTAACAGAATCCTAGCAGAAAACTTCCCAAATACCCAAAACGATAGGTCTATTCAGATACCAGAGACTTTTAGAACACCAAATAGACCAGACCAGGATAGGACATGCCACTGTCACATTATAATACACAGGGTCAATTCAGACTGAGGAAAAGTTCCTTAAAGCTGTCAAGGAGAAAAGATCAATCACCTATAAAGGGAAACCAATTAGAATAACCTGAGATTTCTCAGCAGAGACATTTAATGCTAGAATAGCCTGGAATGATCTATGCCATACCCTAAAGACAATTATCAAACAAGAATACTGTAACCAGATAAACTATCCTTCATAACCAAAGGTCAAATAAAAACCTTCCATAGCAAAGAAAAATTGAAACAATACTTCTCCACCAAATCAGATCTACTAAAAAGTCTTAAGAATGTCCTACACATAGAAAACCAACTAGATCACAATAAAGGCCAAGCAACCGCACCCAAACAGAATCCAGAAACCATAGGAAGAACCAAGTTGCCACAGCCACCAAGAATGTGGATAAAATGGCAGCAGCTCCCAAATACTTCAGTCCTAAATCTCAATATTAACGAACTTAACTCTCCAATTAAATAACATAGACTGTCTACTTGAAGTAAAAAGCAACATCCTTCTATCTGCTCCTTTCAGAAGTTTTATCTTGCTCGTAAAAAACCACATTTTCAATGTGAAAGGTTGAAACAAAATCTGCCAAGCAAATGGCTCCCATAACCAGGCGGGGGTTGCAATCCTAATATCAGATAAAATAGACTTCAAATTAAAATTAGTGATAAAAGATAAAGAAGGTCGCTACATACTAATCAAGGGATCTCTCCTTCAGGAGCATATTACAATTCAAAATATCTATTTGCCAAACAACGGAGCACCCAAATTTCTCCAAGAAACACTACTTTCCCTCAAATCCGACATAGATCCAAACACGCAGGCCGACATTTTCTTAATAGAGACCCAGACACACAACAAATCTAAGAAGGTTTGGACAAATGGGATTCCATGAAATTGCATAGTTTCTGCATGGCAAAGGACATAGCTAGCAAGATCAATAGAAAGACCATGGATTGGGAGAAGGTCTTCACTAGCCATACAACGGAAAAGGGTCTCTTATCTGAAATATACCTGCAACTCAAAAAAATAAACTCCCCAGCAACAAACCTTCAAAGAAAAAACTGCCCAATAAATAAGTGAGCTAAAGACTTAAAGAGAAACTTCTCTGAAGAGGAAAGAAGGATGGCCAATAGACACATGAAGAAATGCTCAATCTCTTTAGCAATAAAAGAAATGCAAATCAAAACAGCACTGAGATACCACCTCACCCCAGTTAGAATGGCTATAATCAAGAACTCTAATAACAACAGAAGCAGTATGGAATTTCCTCAAACGACTCCACATAAAGCTACCCTATGACCCAGCAATCCCACTTTTGTTCATTTACCCAAAGGCTCACAAACAAGGCCATACTAAAACTACCAGCACAACTATGTTTATTGCAGCCTTATTTATCATAGCTAAGATATGGAACCAACCCAGATGCCCCTCAGCAGATGAAGGGATCAAGAAAATGTGGTATATATACACAATGGAATTCTACGCCTCCATCAGAAAATATGACATTGTCCCATTTGTTTGGAAATGGAAAGACTTGGGAAAAAATGTATTAAGTAAAGTCCAGGTCCATAGAAACATAGGTCTCATGGTTTCCCCTATTTGTAATAACTAGTATATGTCTGAGTCAAGCAGAAAAGGTCAGATAAGTTATTAGGGACATGAACCCTAAGATATTTATTCAAATGTGTTTTTTTTTCTTCCATGCAATTGTTTCTAACACATTTAGAAGATTATTTCTTTGTTGCTTTATACGTGCCTCCCCCACTGTATAACCCTTGCTTTCACTGTATTTGATGTTGTTATCATTTGTGGAAGGGAAGGGAAAAAACAAATCGTTCAAATAGGCATACAGGTGGACCCATTGCAATGAGACGTACAAGTCATTATGTCAAAAACGAACTTTACAAATTTGGTGGGTGGGGGGAGGAGGGTTGGGTGGTAGGACGGGGAGAGGATGAGATGGGAAGGGGAAACAAAGGAGGAGGCTACAGTGCTTTATGAGAAATGGACTCATTGTCTTGCCCATGTAATTGTAACCCGTCTGTACAGTATTTTCACAATAAAAAAGTAGTCTATTTAGGAAAATGTTCCATGTAGTTGTGAGAAAAAAGTGAATTCTGAGGCTGCTGGGTGAAATATTCAGTAGTTATCTGTTAAATCTAGTTGATCTAGGCAGTTCTTTAGATCTGCAGTTTCTCTGTTGAGTTTTTGTCTAGTTAATCTATGTAGTGTGGAAGGTGGTCTGTTAAAGTCACCAACAATTCTTCTTTTTAATTTTTAATATTATTATTTTTTTGTGAACACACTGTACAGAAGGGTTCAATTACATGGACAGGATAATGCATACATTTCTTATCAAGCATTGCAGCCTCTTCGTTTACCCTTCACATCCCTTCCCAGCTTACCCCTCACCCCCCATCCAATCCTCCCAGCCTCCCCTCCCCCCCCAGGCACCACTTGTCTTTGGATCAATTTGAGATTTTGGGGAAAGTAGTGTTTGTTGGATAAATTTCGGTGATGCTTTGTTTGGCGAATAGTATTTATTTTTGTAATATCTTCCTGAAAGAAATATCCCTTAATTCGTATGTAGTGACCTTCTTTATCTCTTCTCACGAATTTTAATTTGAAGTCTATTTTATCTGATATTAGGATTGCAACTTCCGCCTGTTTATGGAGACCGTTTGCTTGGTAGATTTTGTTCCAGCCTTTAACATTGAAAATGTGTTTGTTTTGGGGGGCAAAATGTGACTCCTGAAGGCAGCAGATAGAATGATGTTGCTTTTTAATCCAACTAGGGAGTCTATGTCGCATAATTGGAGAGTTAAGTCCGTTAATATTGAGAGAAAGGACTGAGAAGTGTTTGGTAGTTTCTGCAATTTTATCCAGCTTCTTGGGGGCTGCAGCAACTTGGTTCTTCCTATGGTTTTTGGATTCTCAGTTTGGGTGCCGTTTCTTTGCCTTTATTGTCATCTTGTAGGTTCTGTCTGTGTAGGACATCTTTAAGTATCTTTTGTAGGACCGGTTTGGTGGAGATATATTTTTTCAGTTTTTCTTTGCTATGGAAGGTTTTTATTTCACCTTTGGTAATGAAGGAGAATTTAGCTGTTTACATTATTATTGGTTCATACTTTGTCTTTAGGTCATGGCATGCATCATTCCAGTCTCTTCTTGCTTTAATTTTCTCTGCTGAAAAAATGAAGTTATTCTAATTTGTTTCCCTTCATAGATGATTGATCTTTTCTCCTTGACAGCTTTAAGGATCTTTTCCTTGGTCTGAATTGATCTTGTGCATATTATAATATGACGGTGGGATATCCTGCTCTCTTCTGGTCTATTTGGGGTTCTAAAAGTTTCTTGTATCTGAATAGGCCTTTCTTTTTGCATGTTTGGGAATTTCTCTGCTAGGATCCTGTTAAACAAATTTCCTAGACCATTTTCTTCTGTCTCTAGGTGCTCCTCTACACCCATTATTCTCAGATAAAGCCTTCTGATGGTGTCTTCCAATTGCATATATCTAAATCCAATTGAATATATCTAAAACTATTTCTGGATTTGTCTTGTATAGTTGTACATTCTTTCTCTATAATATCTAAGCTGTCTTCAGTCAACAAGATTCTATCTTTTGCATGGTCTAACCTACTGTCAAGACTTTCTTCTTTGTTTTTTATTCATTTTCCTCTAATTGTTTGTCTTTGATGACTTCAAATGCTTTGTTGAAGCTTTGCTTTAGATGTCCTATGAGCTTCTTTACTTCCTTAACTTGGTCTTCAGTGCTTATTTTCAAATTACTTAGTTGTTTGGTTATGGTTTCCTTATACTCCCTTTCCTTCTGTTGGGTTCCATTCAGCATTCCCTTTGTGGTCTCCCTGAATTCTTTCAGGTGTCTGTTTAAGGATTCCATGAATGCTTCTATTGATCTTTGTTTATTCTCGTCCCTCCGTTGCAATTCCTGTATTACTCTTTGATTACCTTCCTCATGTTCATGCAATTCCTGTAGTTCTCTTTGATTGTTCTCAGACTGCTCACTCAATTCCTGACATTATCTTTGTCTGTTTTCAGCCTGTTCATACAATTCCTGTATTTCTTTCACGGTTCTCAGCCTGCTCACACAATTCCTTTATTTCTCTTTGAGTGTTCTTAACCTGTTCACGCAATTCTATATCTATCTTTGAGTAGCTTCCTCATGCTCATGAGATTACTGTATTGATATTTGGTTTGCTTCCTCTCTCTCCCTATCATGTTCACACTGAGTCCTTTGCAGGTTTTATGTCTGTTCATTCACCATGTTTTCCAGTAATATTTATAGAGCTTTTGGGGAACTCTCCTCTGGAATACACATTATCTGTTCTGTCACCTGGTTATCATGAGTGGGAGTTGAGATACCAGGACTTGCATTTTCCTTGTGTTTTTTTGGTTTGTTCTGCCCATTTGATATGAAGTGACACCAGTTTTCTGCTAGAATACATTTTTCAAGGCATGCATCAACCAAAGTCCTGTAGTGGCATAGGCAAAAGGAACCAGGTATAATCTAGTTGAACAGATACAATCTATTCAACATCAAACAACTATGGATTAATGGGCTAACAACAGCAAGGACGAATTTGGCAAACCAGAAATTAGTACATTTAGGGACAAATGGGAGGAAAAATAGGATTAGAAGAATGTGGAGAAGTAAAAGGAGAGTGAATTTAACCAAGTTCTAATCTCAAAGAGGGAAATGGATTGGACAGAATAGTAGGAGAGAGAATAAAACAGACAAGAAAAATGGGAAAAACGAATATTTAAGTTTAAAAAATGAATCTTAAAAATTATCTAAGTTTAAGGTGATATTGAGAGAAGAAAAGGATACGATGAGAGGAGGGGAGGAATAGAAAGGAGACATGAAAAACTAAAAAATAAAGATTCTCAAAAATTATTTAGATATAAAGAGATAATACTGCTATTACAGAATTTAAGGCTAAGAAGTTTTGAATTGAGTAATAAAATTCTAGATTAAGTGTGTATACAATGGGGGTAAGGTCTTGAAAGATTAAAAATTGACCATTACCATTACTAACTTGCTAAATGCTGATTCTGCTTCTGTAAACTTGCTTACGCTAGCACTGACCCTTCCCAGAAATGAGTTAAGAAGTTTCAGGGAACAAATCCGGCCTCAGGACAAGGTCAGTGGTCATACATAAAGAACAGAGAGTACGTGTTCCTCAGTTCCCATTTAGGAATTCCCCAGACAGGACCTTGAGATAACTACCACCTGATAAGACCCCAAGCTAAGCCAAATGTCAACCAATCATAGGCCTGTAACCATGATAAACCCCCCTTAAACCAACCATGAGCCAATTGTTTTACAAAGAGTGTACAAAATTTCCCGTGTGGCAAAGTGATTGTTGGCATATATGGTGACCATTAAATGGACCAATCACAGGATGCCTTGTGTTATGCATTAATCTTGTAACCGCTGCTCGGGGCTCTCTGACTGACTGGGACAGAGAGTCCGTTTGTGCAAACGTCAAATAAACTCCTCTTGTTTATTGCATCTCCCGGCCTGGAGTCTGAGTTTCTGGGGCCTCCTCCCATTGACGAAAGTATCCTAGGGGACTATAGTCTTTCATTTGGTGCATTGGCCAGGAACCAGGAGCCCCTAAACCCCAGATTCCAGGACCGGCAGGAGGTAAGATAGAACTCTTGTCTTATGTGTTTGTCACTTTCGTTTTGCGTTCTGGGATCCAAATCTGTATTTGGACTAGAGGGAAAAGCAGAGGTGCCCAGTACCCTAGTCCCGCCCTGGAGCCCTGCTCCAGGGTCGTCTGAATCTGTATTTGGGCCAGAGGGAAAAGCAGACGTGCCCAGTAACCTGGTCACACCCTGGAGTCCTACTCCAGGGTTGTCTGGATGAAGGAAGAGATCTGAGTGTCTCTCTGTTCTGGGGAGTTAAGGCGCGGCCAGCCACTCCCATCTGTAATTTCCTTCCTCATCTGTATTCACTCGGTTGCCATGCAGTGTCTGGTTCTGTCTATCTCTGTGGTTTTGTCTGTCTCTGTTTAGTGTTACTCATTTTTAATTTGTGTTTTGTATTCTCTATAGAGATGGGACAACAAGTGAGTCCACTCCTAGGACACCCCGAGACATTGTCCTAGTTCGTTTGAAAAAAAAAAAACAACTGTTGGTTCTGCTTTTGTAACTTGCTTGTTTGTCAATTATGAAGCTGCCACTGACCACCTGCATGTGGCTCCAGTTAGATCTCAGCCTTGGGCCTTGGCTCGGGGGGGTCTGAGCATGGGGGAGAACCTGTCAGTCTGAAGGGACGGCCGCTAGGGATTTTTCTTTTCCCTTGCCTCAAGATGACTGGGAATTCTCCTCTGCCTTGGAAGGCCCCTGAGTCAACATCTGCAGATATCTAAAAGAAAAATCCTCCGGACATGAGTAGGGGAGTTGAGTCTCCTGGTAAGTGAATGGTGGTGAGATGTTGCCCCATTCACTGAGACTTGATTTCGTCTTTGTGGCCACTTGTTTGTCTTGTTTACTTTAGTGTGTGTGTTTGTTTTATGTTTTCTGGGGTAGGGAAGTTCTGGGTGAGTGTGGCAGGCTCACTCAGCAGACTCTGGATTCAGCTTGCTGAGTGAGAGCAGCACAGAGTTCCTGTAGGAATAAACTGGGGCCCATTAGTCCCTAACTCAGCCTTCAGTACTTGTCTAGTTCTGTTTTAGAATTGGTACCAGTTTTAAATGTGGATCCTTGGTTTTTGTGTTTATCTGTGTTTTTGTTATTTATTTATTTAAACATCTCTGGGGGAATAAAAGTTCCAGCTGGGCTAGTTTGGTTTCCTTCAAGCCTCAGGCTGCTGGCAGGGAGGGTGTAGAAGGCTGTGTGCCTGGTTTGGACTTTTTCAGCTAGTACTGACAATGTAACAATTTGTAAAGTGCTCTTGTCTAAAATTGGATTTAAAAAATCTGTCCAGTTTAGTTTTAGGTGACCCCCTCCCCCAGCCCTCCTCCAACAGAAGGGATTCAAGAGACTAATTAGTGAATTGCTTTGCTAGACAAACAAGCTCTGGGAAAATAAAGCCCAACAAGGGTACCTAGTTTAAAAGAAATACTGTCTTAAATTTTTGTTTAAAAACTTTAAAAGTTGTACGTACGACTGATTTTGATTTTTGCGTGCCTTAAGATCTGTGTGAGTGTTTTGTGTGTGTCTGTGAACGTGTTGAAACATTGGAATTGTCAGCATGCTGTAACAATGGGTGAGTTTAAATTTAAAAATTCAAAAGGTTAAACCTGAGAGTGTGTTTCTATTGATACCTGTCTAAAGGCCTGCAAAGGTAATTTAGGAATTGTTGGGATCATTAGAGATCACATTCCTAAGCCATCTAGAAAGATGCTTTTGCAAACCAGAGTGTGAGTGTTTTGTGTGTGTCTGTGAACGTGTTCAAAGATAAGAATTGTCAGCATGCTGTAACAATTGGGTGAGTTTAAATTTAAAAGTTCAAATGGTTATGAGGTTTGGACATTAAGAAAAATGTTTAAAAAATCTTCACATTGTTTTAAGTGGCTCTTTAAAGATTCTTTAACTTGCAAATTAGAAAATCTGTTATTTTAGAAAACTAATGTTTTAAAATGCATAAGACTTTTTATACTGTAATCAAGTTATCTGGCTTAACAAAAATGCATTGGCTGTTTGGGATCTAGTTCCCTTGGCTAAAACTTGGGGATAAATATTAAAAATTTAAATATAAAGGTTAGTTTAACACTGGCAAAGATGTTACTTGTTCTGTCAGTCTAAAAACTGTGTATTTCATTCGAAAACCAAGAGATAAGAAAAGGGGAAAAACTTAGAAGCCAACAGAAGACCTATCTTTAGGGGTGAGGGGTGAATAAGCAGAAGTGCAGTTCACCTGGCCATGCATGGTGGGACAAGCCCTGGGAGGAGTCCACGCATGGTGAAAGAGGGCAAGCTGGCACAAACGCAGTTCATCTAACCCTAAAGAGTCGGATTGGGTGTGTGCCCATTCCATAGAAGGGGCTGAGTGGCCCATCTTTGTTCTCTCTTTTCCCTGCAGATAGACACTGAAAACATGATGGTTAAAATGAGTGATGTGATGATCTGATTAGTATTGCTAAAACTTCCCCTTGGATGTGTTAACATTAAAATTAGGAAGGCCTTAAAAAGAGGGTTAAAAAGTTATTTGTATAATGTGTCTTACTTTCAATTATGTTCTACAATTAGGATGTCTTTAAAAGTTATAAAGGTGTTAAGTCTAGCTTTTTGTTTCAGTTATGATGATTGTTATTTTCACATTAAAGAAAAATTGTCATTTGAGTTTAAAAATCTTAATGTGTGTCTGTTGTAAAACAAGCAGCCAAGAGGTAATGAGTGACACTTGGCCTCACGATTTTAAGGGATCTTTTCAAAATGCAAATAAAAACTAAGGTATACAATATTAAAAAGAAGATTAAAGGAGACTTAAAAAATAGGAAATGGATTTTTGGATATAAAGTTTAAATATAAAATTGTTCTTAACATTGGCCTCAATGTACACAAAGAAAAAAAATTAAGATTATCAAAATGATTGCTATTCTAGTTTGCTCTTATAGGTTTTTTTTTAAAGTTTCCAGCAAAGTCCAGAGCAAAGCACAGAGGATTCTTACAAGTTTGTTTGATGTAACTTTGACTCTTAAAAAGTTTCAGGTAAGAGCATGCTTAAAAGCTACTTCTATGTTGACCACCTTGTTGCTTTTAATTGGAGTAAGGTGGCCTTTTATAAGACTCATTGATCTGCAAACTAGTTCAAAGCCAGCCCGGGCACAAAACGGTCCGTGTGAGACTGTCACCTCTACTCAGCCAGCAGAGTGCTGAAAGAGCAAGCAGAGTGGCTTTGGGACTCGTAGTGGCAGAGTACTAGCCTTGAGCTGTAGAGCTGAGGGACAGCATTCAGGCCCCGAGGTCAGATCCAGAGACCAGCTAAAGGGAAATGCCAATGAGGCATTTATCCCAATGTGGAGAAGACACTCCTGGGAAAAAAGCAATGGAGGAGCATCCACAGACAGTAAGCCACTGCTTGGATGGCAAAAATGTCAGATCCTAGAGTCAATTGTGCATGACCCTTCAAAACTGGTCAGAGCCAGGAGGTCATGGGAGCTAGTTTGTAAGAATGCCTAATGTTCATGACTACCTTGTAAGGGACAGGAACTTGCCAGTCCTCTGTGATAGTAAAAGGCTAATGTTATAAAATGTGGGGGATAGTTTAAATCTCAACCCCTTTATGTGCCAAAAGCTCTAATTGGCAGCTCTAATTGAGCTGACACTAGTTACATGAAGTTCATCTGCTCAGGAAAAATTGTGTAAACCTGAGAGAGTATTTCTATTGATATCTGTCTAAAGGCCTGCAAAGGTAACTTAGGCATTGTTGGGATCATTAGAGATCACATTCCTAAGCCATCTAGAAAGATGTTTTTGCAAACCAGAGTGCTAACAAGCTACACTGCTATAGCCGGAGAAAAGGTCTGTGCAGTTCTCAAAAGTTAAATATTGTTCTTAATGACATCTAACCCTGATAGCCTATTTGTAAAATAGGCTAAGGTTATAGGTTCCTGGCTAGGTAAGATCAACACCCCTGAAGTCAGCTTGAAGAAGTTACAGAAGATGGACCTTCGCCCTTTTACCCCCATTTTAAGATCAAGGGTGCAGAGTCAGTTTTGAAAAAATGAGGCAAAATAGATAAAATAATTTTTTTAAAAAAGGCATAAAAATAGTGTTAACAGTTGTTGGTGTGCAAGGTATGGAGACTGCATCTGTCAGAGATGGTTACAAGACTAAGCCTTATGAGCCTTCTGTGTCTATTTACAAAAATATCTGGTTAATAAAAAAGTTGTGATTTTGGTAAATTGTCCTGGACTATTGTTTAAAGATCTTAAAAAGCAGCAGGATACTAGATATTACAAATAAGGGAAACCATGGGATCTATGTTTCTTTGGGCCTGGCTTACTTCACTTAATATAATTTTTTCCAAGTTTTTCCATTTCCTAACAAATGGGGCAATGTCATTCTTTCTGATGGAGGCATAGAATTCCATTGTGTATATATACCACATTTTCTTGATCCATTCATCTACTGAGGGGCATCTGGGTTGGTTACATATCTTAGCTACGGTAAATAATGCTGCAATAAACATAGTTGAAGGTCAGATAATGTGATGTCAGGAAAATGAACCCTTAGATATGTATTTTAATGTTTTTTTCTTTCATGCATGTGTTTCTAACGCATTTATAAGATTATCTCTTTGTTGCTTTGTATGTCCCTCCCCCACAGTATAACCCCTGCTTTCACTATATTTGATGTCAGTATAACTTGTGGAGGAGATGGGGAAAAACCAGTTGTTTAAGAATACAGGTGGACCTGTTGCAACAATGAGAAGTACAAGTACTCATGTCCAAAACGAGCTTTACAATGTCGGTGCGAGCGGGGGGAAAGGGGGGGAAGGAGAAGGATTGGGATTGGGGGGGATGGAGGAGGCTGGGAAGGGATGTGAAGGGTAAACAAAGGAGGAGGCTGCAATGCTTGGTAAGAAATGTATGCATTATCCTGCCCATGTAATTGTAACTCCTCTGTACAGTATGTTCACAAATAAAATAAAATTAAATTAAAAAAAAAACAGCACGATAAAAGTCTGCCAAGCCTATGCAATGTATCCTTAACCAGTCTGTGTAGGAATTTACAGCCCAGCATGAGGTGTTACAGTCCCTTGGAGCCACTGAGAGACCCTACTGCTGCTGCTGCTGCTGCTGCATACCCTAATGGGTAATGTTCGACAATGGCCTGACAGCCACCTGGAGAAACTCCTGCCTGATTCCATCACCTGTGTCTGCTTCCTGGTTGACTGCAGCTAAATCTAAGATCTTGTGGGACATTCTTTTGGGTGATATCCAGAAACCCTCTCTTCCCACAGTAGATATTGGGGACAAGGATATCACTGGCTTGCTTGCCTTAGGTGCTTCAGTGCATAGTGACTGGAAATCCACACTATGGTCACAGCCTAGTTTGGCTCTGGTATGGTAATAACCTGAGTGTGTTATCAATGGAAGTAATACTCTTAGCCTTAAAATCTAGCAAGCTTCTCCAGCCCAGTGGTACCTTGAGGTTGTTCTGAGATAACTTGGTTTCACAAGCCACAGGAAAAATTGGGAAGTTTTAAACTCTAGCCACAAAGAAGCTCAAGGAATTGTAACAAAGAGGAGGGTAGTAAAGAGAGTTTTGAGAAAGGAATTGGGGAAAAAATATCCCCTTTTGAGAAGAAAGGTTTTAAAAAGTAAGGATTGTCTTTAAGAAAAACCTCAGAAAGTTTAAGTATGTAGCAAATGGTAAAGAAAGCCTTGGAAAAGGAATTGGAAAAAATTTTAAATTGTCCTTAAGACAAACCTCAGAAAGTTTATGTAGCAAATGGTATGAGTATGACGCAAATGGTATGAGTATGTCTTAAAATTGGAGCTTACAAGTACAGCTGGCATAAAATTAAGTTAACTGTGATACACGGAGTCAGGACTGGTGGGAAAAAAATATAAGGGCCTTTGGTACTGTTAATTTTGTTACAATTGGACCTTGTATACTCAACAGACTGGTGTATTTGGTAAAAGAAAAAAAATCAGCGCAGTCCATTTATTAGTTCTGAGATCTCAATACCAAGCACTGAGAACAACTGACACCCCACAAGATAATATAGAGACACCCTGAATTTTAAGATTAAAATTAGCCCAGAGAAGAAGTGGGGAATGAAAGATTAAAAATTGACCATTACCATTACTAACTTGCTAACTGCTTATTCTGCTTATGTAAACTTGCTTACGCTAGCACTGACCTTCCCTTCCCAGAAATGAGTTAAGAAGTTTCAGGGACCAGATGCCGGCCCCAGGACAAAGTCAGTGGTTGTAGATAAAGAACAGACATTACGTGTTCCTCAGGTCCCATTTAGAAATTCCCCAGACAGGACCTTGAGATAACGACCACCTGGCAAGACCCCAAGCTAAGCCAAATGTCAACCAATCATAGACCTGTAACCATGTAACCCCCCTTAAACCAACCATGAGCCAATTGTTTTACAAAGATTGTTACAAAATTTCCCGCATGGCAAAGTGATTGTTGGCGTATATGGTGACCTTTAAATGAACCAATCACGTGATGATTTGTGTTATGCGTTAATCTTGTGGGTTTTTGCCTTTAAAAAGGCTTGTAACCGATGCTCGGGGCTTTCTGACTGACCGGGGCAGAGAATCTGTTTGCACAAATGTCAAATAAACTCCTCTTGCTTATTGCATCTCCCGGCCTGGAGTCTGAGTTTCTGGGGCGCCCGCCCCTTGACGAAAGTATACTAGGGGACTAGGGTCTTTCAGTCTAATATTCGGTGACGGCATATATCTGAGGATGAGCAGACCAGCAATTAAGTCACACAAAAAAGAAGGAAACAGAAGAAAAGTGAAAAGAATGAAAAAGAAAAAACAAGAAAAAAAGGACCAAAAGGTCAGTAGAGATTTAAACAAAGCACACAGACACACATATACACCTAAAATAAAAAAAAATAGGAGGGGAGAAAAAAAGATTAATAGAAAACAATTTTTTTTTAAACTAAAAACAAAAAAGGTACAACAAAGAGCTTTTTTTTGGGGGGGGGCGGGATTAGATGGGAAGATCCTGTATCTCATTGTGTCTGTACAAAGTCTCTTGGTGGAGTCTCTTGTCTGCTTGTGGTGTTTGGTTTGCCTGTGGCTAGATTGGTTTCTTAAGTCAATTTGTTTGAGCAGGCAGATAAATGCTCTGCTTTACCCAGGATTTTGTGATCCTCCTCCCATGCTAGTTCAATGAGAGGGAGATCTGCTTTGAGTTTCGCACAAGAGGGAGATGGCTGTTTCCTCTCGTTTGAAGAGGCTGTGATGAGGCTAGGTTCTGTGTAGAATTGAGGCCGTTCAGCAAATTGTAGCTTTTCCCTGAAGGGTAGCTTCTGAGACACAGAGCCCAGCCTGGAGCCATTCTCAGGGTTTATGTTTACTGAATTTCACTTGATTGTCTAGGCTGCTGTAGGGAGGGGCAGCCTCTGGCTCTGTTTACCCAGTGAAGAAAGTCACTCCCCTCACGGCAGAGCTTTGTCTGCTTGGGCTGGGTGACTTTTCCCAGGGAGGAGCTGAGCCTGGCAGGTCAGGTCAGGTGCCTGTGACCTCCTAAATGAATCTTTTGTTTTTTTCCAAGGCCTGAGCTGGAGCTAGCTCCTCAGCTGGGCCTTTTCAATATCAAATATGGAGACCTCCGGGGGTGAGGGCGGGAGGGGTGGCCTTCTTTCCTCTGTAACCTGAGAAGGAGTAAGTATGTCAGTATTCTACTCACCCTGGAGTCTTGGTTCCTGGTCTGTGATCTGCAGGATGAAGATACCTGCTACTTGTCAGCTCTTTTTGGTTTTAAGAAGAATCCAGTCACCTGCTGTTTCTGGCACCATTGTCCCAGACTCTGTGTTGTTCGTTTGGCGGCTAGGCTGCTGGCATTGCTGCTGCCACTGCAGCTGCAGCTAATGGCAAGTGCTCAAATCTGTCTCCTTGCCTGGATTTTCCCTCTCTGGCCAAACTCTCTGTACTGTGATGGCACACTTAGTAATTCTCTGGCCTAGGACTCTTCACTGGAACACTACAAGTATTTTCTATGTGAGAGCTTGTTTAGCCTCTAGCTCTTTCCTCCTCCAACCTCCCCTAAAGTAATCTGTTGTTGCTTTTTTAAAAAAACTGGTGCCATTGGCTCATGCCTGTAATCATAACAACTCAGGTGACTGAGATGTGATAATCGAGGATTAGTAACAACCTTGGTAAGAAAGTCTGTGAGTCTATTATCTCATTAACTGGTTACCAAGAAACTAAAAGGGGCACTGTGGGCCAAACTAATAGAGTGATAGCCTTGAGCACAAGAGAAAAGGGATTTCAACCAGGCCCTCAGTTCAAGCTTCACATATTAAAAAATGTTAAAAACAATTTGCCATCATTTGTAATCTCAGCATCCTCAACTAGTGGTTTATTTAAAGCCAATTTGCATCTCAGTTTGCACGTATTTAGGTGGGGGAACTAAACTTAAATCACAGTTAAAAGAAAAAAAATGAGCACAAGGGTACAGGTGGCTCACTCCTGTAATCCTACCTTCTCAGGAGGCTGAGAAATGAGGATGGTGGTTCAAAGCCAGCCCTGGGCAGAAAAGTTACCATGAGACTGCTATTTCCAATTAACCATTAAAAAACAAGAAATGGCACTATGGTTTAAACTTGTATGGTAGAGTGCTAACTTTGAGCAAAGAAGCTCTGGGACAGCACCCATGCCCTGTATTCAAGCCCCATGTCTAAAGGAAAAAATAAAGAGTTTAGGGCTGGGAAGGTGGCTAAGTGGTAAAGTGCTTGCCTTGCATGTATGAGCCTTTGAGTTCAATTTCTCAGTACCACATAAGCAGAAAATCCAGAAGTGGCACTGTTGTTCAAGTGGTATAGTGATATCCTTGAGGTAAAGAGCTAAGGGACAGTGCCCAGGCCCAGAGTTCAGGACCCATGATTGACAAAAGACAAACAAAAAAAGGGTTCAAATAATTAAATGATGTGTACAATAGACTATACACTAAAGATGAAAGATTAAATTAATAAATTAATAATTGAATTGATCAACATTGTTTCAATTTTTTAGATGGTGAATGTAGCAGAAAAAGTGATAAGAAATAATGATTCATTTCTAACAACTCTTCGATTTTTTTAAACTCATTTACTACTTTTAAACAAAAGAAGTATGTAAGTATCACTTTACAGAAAAACAAAATTGTACGTGTATTTTAGCCTGAATTCCACATTTTATAATTTGCCTTTTAGTAAACAATCAGTATCTTTTCATATAAAATACCTGTAATACCTTTATTTAATACTTCACATCTTTCCAGTATTTGGTTAAATCAAAATTCCTCCCTTCCTTCTTTTCTTCCTTCCATTCCTTCATATCCTTTCCTCCTTTCAATACTAGCAATTAAACTCAGGGCTTCATGTATTTTAGGTAGGTGCTCTACAAAGTGAGCTATACACCTGCTCTTTTCGCTTTAGTCACTTTTGTTTTTGTTGGTCATGTGACTTGAACTCTGCGCCTGGACACTGTTCCTGCACTCTTCAACTCAAGATGAATGTTCTACTGTTTGAGCCACAGTGCCACTTCTGGTTTTCTAGTGGTTTATTGAGATAGGAGTCTCACACACTTTGCTACCTAGATTGGCTTTGAACTGGGATCTTCAGATCTCAGCCTCCTGAATAGCTAAGATTACAGGCATGAGCCACCTGAGCTCAGCTCTGCTTGAGCCATTTTTATGACAGGGTTTTCTGTTTATGACCAGGCTCGCATGGACCACAATCCCTCAATGACAGGGAGGGTTGTGTTTAGCAAGTCAGATACAGTGGGGAAACAACTTTCTCTGCCCATCACGGGGAGAATTTTGGAGGATTGTATTAGAAATTTCTAGAAATGGGTTGTGAGGAGCATCCTGCTTCCAGGAGTCTCTTCCCACTTCCCAACATTCTAGTCATGCCAGAAAGGGTCTGTGGTAGAAGGCTCAGGATGGAGACGGCGGACTCTCATTTTCCTTTCAACAATTTGCCAACAGCATCGATTTTTCCATCTTAACTATTTGGATGGACGTCTACCATGATGATTTTTGAGCACAAGAAATTTGACATGCTGAAAAAACTTACACAGTATGACAAGCTCAACATGCCCTCTTCAGAATTGCTGTCCTGCTTACATATCCTTCTGGACCAGCTGGAGCAAAGCATGACCCGTGAGACCAAGAAAAAGAGGAAGTAGTCCTTGTTTAGATGCCTTAGAGCTTGTGAGTAGGGATGGAACCTAGGTATCAAGGGATGGGCCTGCTTGTCCAAGAACCCTTTGTACTACCCAGCTTGGCAAAATGTCCTTTTATGGATGTTCTATGCCGAGTAATGTCTGTTCCCTTTTTAAAAGAACTTGGACATAACCACTCATTAGAAACACCCTACCTTCTCATCAGTGTTCAGTCCAAACTCAAGTTCTACAGCTTCTCCTGTTAAATCCTCATAGAAGTTTAGTCACACTTTAACTTCTAGAGTCTACTCTAAGACTCCTGTACCTATGTTTGTGTCACTGTAGAGAACTTGCTGCTGAATTCCAGCTAAAGAACCCATCAGTGATGTCGCCTATGGTGACTGATGGAGATTGGAAGCCAACACTGGACTCCAGAAAGCATGTGAACATAGAGGATTTTTCAATGTGTAGAAAGGCTCAAGTAGTTTTGAGTCCTGTAGACATCCCATTGGTTCTGAACTCCACATGTGATATAGGTGTACATTCACATACCACCAAGGAAGAAGATGGTCCAGAATATCTTCCATTGATGTTCACAATTCGCCTAGATCACATCCAAACCAGTAAAAAAGTATTGGTCTTGGAGTGCAGGGTAAATATGTGCTAATGGAAAATGACCCCAGTCATAAGTTAGGTTCAAAGTCTAGATTCAGTTGAGGAAAGGGATTCTGTCCTCACAGAATATCCAGAACAATCTGTCCTGCTGCTGGAGATCCAATTTCCAATTGAGAAATAAGAATCTGTCCCTCCCTAGACTCAGGAAGAAAATACTGCCTTTAATGAGGAAGTAGATCCCTTTGAGGAGTCTGAGGCAGAATTTGTGTCTGAAGGCAACTTAGAAGAAATTCCAGATTTAGAGATTGCTTCCCCTCTTCTTTAGAAAATCTTTATGTTTCTTTTTGGTCCTGATTGTTGTAAAATGATCATTCTACTTATTTTTCTAACGTTATTAAAATGTCAGTGTTTATGTTATATTATACAATTCATGAGTCTTAAATGTGTTTTTTTTTTTCACCTACAATGTAAAGCACCATGCACATGTGTTCTGTGTGTGGGAAAATACAGAGTAACTGCAGGCTGCACAAGGGAGCCTACTGGATATAAAGGGATCAGTGAAGTGCACAGGGAGTTGCAAGGAAGCCAGACCATGCCTGCATGGGGTGATAAGGTGGTTACAAAAGCTTTAGGACATACCAGATCAGATTATCTAGAAAGCTGTTCTGTCAATTGGGACAAATGCTACAATACTTATAGTGGTATGTGGGACTTTCTTCCCACAGTGAGTTCAAGTCTGTATACATATTCATTGTGGTTTGGGAAATATTGAAGAAAAATTTGGCTCCATTAGCATAAAAAATCTACTTAGGGCTGAATATATTTGACAAAATACATAGGAAATATCGACACTGGAAAGTATAAGCCATCATCAATAGAAGAAACAAGGCTTACATAAATGGACAAACACAAAATCAGGAAGCAATTAAATCAGATATATGGAAATACATGCTATATTCATTACATTTTATATAGTATTTTATATGATGTATAAGATCGAATACGATTTTTCATACTACAAGGGCTTTTAACATTTTCAATCGTAAGTATTTTTTTCACATAATATTAGTGTAAATCATTATTGGGGAAAGTGGTAATATAACTTTCATTATAGTTATATGAATATATATTTTTGTGTTTCTAGATATAACACTGATTATAAATAGATGAATAAATATAAACATATATTTGTATATCTGTCTATGAGTTGAATATAATGAAACCGGCTACACGATATATAAAAAGGCAGTTATGAGTTAGTATATGAGACTCAGGCCTGTAATCCTAGTAATGTGAGAAGCTGGGTTCTGTGTTTTTATTTCTCTTACTCCCATGCCATTAGATTTTCAGAGGAGACCTGGTCCCTCGAGTGTAGCCAAGGGACACATATGCAGTAGGATCACTCTCTGTGACCCCAGAGGAAAGTCAGTAGAAATCAGGACAAGTCTCTTATGCTAGGACATTCTACTTAGTTTCTGTGCCAAGATGGCCATCTGTAGAACATCAGATGGAAAGTTGGTATCCCTCCCAAAATGTTTTTGACTATCCTGAAATAAACCTTATTTCCCTTTCCAAGCTTCAAACACATAGAAATATGCCCAGGGCTCAAGAGAGATGGACAAAGACTTACAAATACATAAAATTATATACTTTTTTTTGGGGGGGGTCCGGTTGTCAGCTTTGACTCTGGGCCTGGGAGCTATCCCTCAGCTCTTCAGCTCAAGGCTAGCGCTCTACCACTTGAGCCACAGTGCCACTTCAGGCTTATTTTCTTTTTGCTTATGAGATGCTGAGGAATCAAACCCAAGGCCTCATGCATGCAAGGCAAGCACTCTACCACTGAGCCACCTTCCCAGCCCCCAAATTATATACTTTGTTTCAGTAATTCAATGACAAATCATCAAAGGCATATCTTGAATTTTTCTTTTTTTAATGGAAATGGGAATATACACTGAGTGCATCAGGGAGTAGGTGATAGTTTGGATGCTGAATTGTGGAATACACTCCTGAGCATGGGAAACACTTGTCTTGGCAACTTGTATTGGGATGCGTCTCTTCACACAGCTTCACAAAACAGTTCCCCTAACTTGTATTATGTCATACCCATCTTTCCATAGCAGCAAAAATGTCAAGCACTGATCTTGCTCTGAGGTGGACTCAACAACACAGAAAGGCACAAAGAATGAGAGGGATGACTGCTACCCACCAGACATCAGCTTCAAGAGCTGTCCTGACCAGAAGCTAGGATAAATTGAGCTGGAAAAGGCTGATCCCCATGCAAGGCTCCTGAGCACTAAGGACCAGGCACTATTATAGGTGTTGGAGAAACAAGTGAATGTGGCTCTCTCCTCATCAATTTCATGCTGAAAAGAAAACCAGAAATCATAATGATAATTTCTATAAATCAGAGACATGACATTGGTAGTTTTGTGGCAACAACTTCACAGCAGGTATGTGAGGAGATATCCCTGAGGAGGAGACAGTTAACCTGAGAGCCATCATCCATGCAATTAACTAGAAGCAGGTAATCCAGGCAGTAAGAAAAGCAAGTACATCCCTCAGTGATGGGAAAGGACCTAACTTGCTTCAGAAAAGGAAAACATCACTGACGTGCTTGCTTGTGAAGTAAGAAAAAAAGGTACAATGAAGAAAAACGATATTGGATGCTATAGGTTACAAGAAGAAAAATTCTGATGTTATTCTAAATCTGACATGACCCACTGGAACCAAAGTTCTCAAATAGTAGCTAGACACGCCTGATTCACCTAGTGAATACTTTTAAAATGTGATTCTAGCCAGGCTCTGGTGGCTCACAACTGGAATGCTAGCTACTTGGGAGGTTGATTCCTGAAGATCAGGTTTGAAGCAAGCCCAAAGCAGAAATTTGGAAAGACTGATCTCCAATTAACCAATAAAATTATGGACATGAAGCTGTGGTTCAACTGGTAGAGCACTAGCCTTGAGAAAAAATTAAGGGAGAGCACCCAGGTTCTAGGTTCAAATCCCTGGACTTCACAAAACAAAGAAGTCAACAAATAAAATTTGATGCTCAGTTGATCATCACTTAGCATTCTACTACAATGTATTTGTTATGAGCCTAGGATGTTACATCCTTAGCAAATGCCCTCCCCTCATATTCTGCTTCATTACCAGTATTCAAACCCCTGGCATTACCAAAGACTCCTCCCAGTTAGCACAGCAGTCTACCACTGGGATTTAATAGATATATTTTTATTAATCATAATCTATCCACACACATCAAATGAGTAGTTGCCACATTCCACTATTCTGAATGTTTTTGCTCCACCTTTGAGTTAATAAGCCTTACCATTAAAAACTATAGAATACTTATCAAGTTAATTCAACAGTCATCATTCTTCCACCAAATCTTGAAACCTAAGTTATGTGGTTTTTTTGTTTCTTTGATGTTGTGCCCTGTATCTTGTATATACATTTCTCTAGCTTTGGGAGGTGAAGGGTAAAAACCAAATGCTTAACTAGGGATAGGCCAATTTTAACAATGAGATCAAGACACTATGTTCAAAAACGAACTTTACAATTTAGGCAGAGAGTGGGAAGGGGGGATGGAAAGTAGTTGTGGAGGTGGAAGGGTAGGGATGGTAGGGGGAAAACAAAGGAGGAGGTAACAATGCTTGAGAGGAAATAAACACATTACTTACCTTATGTAACTGTAACCCCTTTGTACATTATTTTTACAATAAAAAAACGTATTAAAAAGATGAAAAGACCACATAAATAAAACCGCATACTTACAATCATCTGATATTCGACAAAAGAGCGAAAGATGTAGTGTGGAAAAAACATAGCCTTGCCGGGTGCCTGTGGCTCATGCCATTAATCCTAGCTACTCAGAAGGCTGAGATCTGAGGATGGTTGTTGAAAGACAGCAGGGCCAGGGAAGTCCATGAGACTCTTTGCTCCAGTAAACCACAAGAAAATGGGAAGTGGAAAGATGGTTCAAGTACTAGCCTGGAGATGAAATGCTGAAGGGTAGCTCCGAGGCCCAGAGTTCAAGCCCCACAACCCCCCACACACACACACCACACACACACCCACACAGACACACGTACACACACACACACACACACACACACACACACACATCATATCCTTTTCAAGTATTGATGTTGGGAAAACTGGACATTTATAGGCAGAAAACTAGAAGTGGATCTCTGCTTGCACTAACATCAACTCAAAATGGATTACATTAAAATCAGCCAAACTACTATAAG
The DNA here is from genome assembly GCF_024711535.1 of Dipodomys merriami. Taxonomy (NCBI): domain Eukaryota; kingdom Metazoa; phylum Chordata; class Mammalia; order Rodentia; family Heteromyidae; genus Dipodomys; species Dipodomys merriami. Next base: position 271,785 of record NW_027202339.1, read on the forward strand.
ACAGAATAAGGATGACATTAGAATTTATAGGTGCTGAGGTGCGAGCTGGGCAGCTGCATGCCGAGCACAGGTAGTTGCGCTCCAGTTCCCACAATCTTGCACCATGTGCCTCGACCCGGTAATCCCTTACTCCAGTTGGCCCCTGCGCAGGCGCCATGCATCAGGCTCGCCCCGTGCTCGGGGCAGCTCTGCTTACCGCCTTGGCCCTGCTCCGCCGGCCACCTGTGACGTTGGCCCCTTCGTGCGTTGTAAGCCCTGTGAAGTGAATGGAGTGGCCCAGTGCGCGCCTCCACCTGCCGCACCCGCCTGCGGCATGGGGGAGGCTGGGAGTGTACCCCACACCTCACAGGCCTCACCAGTAATGGAGTAATCGCTCCGGAGACAACAACAACAACAACAACAAAATGTTTTCTAATTTAACTCCTAGTTTGGGGTTGAGGATAATAAGCTATTTAAAGGCAAAAGTTTATTTTCACCCCTCATCTTTATTCTTGACCTAACAAAACTATGGTGTTTAATGTTATCTAAACAGGAAAAATGAACAGCTGTTGAGAGAGCCTCATAGGGACACTGGGAACACATAGAGAATAACTTGTGTTTGTTGAACTTGGAGTCCAACTTATACTTTATAATTCAGACATATATGCAGAGAGAGATATATGTTCTCAAAGGTTAACATTGTATACAGCATAGCCCAACTATAGTAGGATCCATACTAGATAATCCTAGATAGTGTTATAGGTACTAGAAGGTGTAAGTATGGCCGTGACCAGGAGAGGACACTCAGTTCAGGCTGGCCTTTTCTCTCCCCAAGGCCAAACCCATGGCAGTGTTGGGTGTGTGGCAATTGTCCTGCCCTACACTGCAGAGAGCTCTCCTTAAGAACAAAAAGAGGACTCAAGATTGTCTGCCTACCTATTACGAGCTTTCCTTTATTTTTTAAATTTTTTTTGGGGGGGAAAGTATTTTTGAAAAGTTTTGTCTTGCAACGTATTTATAAAAGTAAATAAAATTTTTCCCATTAAAGTAATAATTAAAAAAAAGAACTTATAGGTACTGGCAGGAACTTCCTGAATAGAATTCCAGGGGCATAACAGATAGGAGAGAGACCCAACAAATGGGACTACATCAAAGGAAAAAACCTACACAGGCTAGGGACATAGCCACTAAACTAAAAAGACAGCCAACAAATTGGGAAAAGATATTTACCTGCAATACATCAGACAAAGGGCTAATTTTCAATGTATACATGGATTTCAGGAAACTACACCACCCAAAACAAATAAACCAATCATCAAGTGGGCAGAGGAGCTAAGGAGAGACTTCTCAGAAGAAGAGGTAAGAATGGCAAAAAAACGTATCAGGAAAGGTTCATCATCCCTGGCCATAAAGAAAATAAATATCAAAGTAATCCTGAGATACCATCTTATCCAAATATCTTGAATTCAGACAACAAATATTGGTGGGGAAGTGGAGAAACTAGAAAATGGCAAGGACATTTGCACAACCATGTTCCTTGCTGCTCAATTCACAGTGACAAGAAATGTCCACAACCCAGATGCCCCACAATAAATGAATGGAACCAATAATTATGCTATCTATATACAATGGAATTTTACAGAGCCATTAGAAAGGATAAAATAATGAAATTTGCAGGGAAACGGAGGACACTAGAATAAATCATATTAAGAAAGTTAACCACATCAAATTGACAAATGGTACATTTTCCCCTAATATGTGGAAGAAAGGTTTAAAACACAATGGGATATGATATACTGTACAGGACTCTAGGCATCATATACAGTAAGAACAGAAGAGGAAGCCTTTGGCGAAAATCACCAAGTTGTAATACTCAAGCACCTTTTCTATATAATACTCTCTCTCTCCTCTCTCTCTCTCTCTCTCTCTCTCTCTCTCTCTCTCTCTCTCTCTCTCTCTCTCTCTCTCTCTCTCTCTCTCTCTCTCTCTCTCTCTCTCTCTCTGTCTCCCTGTCTCTCTCTGTCTGTCTCCCTGTCTCTCTCTCTCTGTCTCCCTGTCTCTCTCTCTCTCCCTCTCTCTCTCTCTCTCTCTCTCTCTCTCTCTCTCTCTCTCTCTCTCTCTCTCTCTCTCTATATATATATATATATATATATATATATATATATATTGCAATAAGAAAACAAAGGGACTTTTCTTAATTTGTCTTTTCATTTTCTGATGAGTCTGTATTCTTCACCTAATATACAGGAAAAATGGGGGAAGGACACAGAATATTGCAGCAGCAGAGCCCTCTGGCTCTACTGGACATTGATGAAAGTGAACCATGCAAGTCGAGGGCCAAGATGGGAGAGAGGGTATGAAAGAGAATGGGGGAACAGATGAGATTATGTAAAAGGAAGGAAATGTAGTAGTTACCTGACATACAGAAAGGTAACCCTGCTCTACATCACCGCTAAAACAATTTTTTTAAAAAGAAGAGAGTTCCCAAATGAGAACATATGAGAATAGGAAAATACAGAGCAGAGCAGATAATTCTTTTTTTTATGTCCTTGGTACTTGATAGTTTCAATCGATAGCTATTGTCCTACCAACTAAGTTATACCTCTAAACCCAAAAGTCCTTACAATATTAAAAATTTTTCATTGATTTCTTCATATTTTCTATTTGCTTTTGGGTTTGTGTGTGTGTGTGTGTGTGTGTGTGTGTGTGTGTGTGTGTGTGTGTGTGTGTGTGTTGTGTGTGTGTTTGTGTGTGTGTGTTTGTGTGTGTGTGTGTGTGTAAGAAATGGAGTTTGATTGCAGGATCTAGGTACTATCCTTGAGCTTCTTTTTTGCTCAAGAGTACACTCTACCACTTGAGCCAAAGCTTCACTTCTGGATTTTTTTGAACAGTTTATGGGAGATAAAAGATTCACAGAGACGTTTTTGCACCACTAGATTCAAATCATCATCTTCAGATCTCAGCCTCTAGAGTAGGTAGTATTATAGGCATAAGTCAAAGCTTCTGGCATATGAATTGTTGTCCCTTTTTTAAAAAGCTGGTGCCAGTGGCTCATGCCTGTAATCATAGCACCACAGGAGGCTGAGATCTGATAATTGAGGTTTAAAGACAACCTGGGTAAGAAAGTCTGTGAAACTAATATCTCATAAACTGGTTAGCAAGAAAACAGAAGCGGCACTGGTTCAAACTGGTAGAGTGATAGCCTTGAGCACAAAAGAACAGGGACTGCCCCCAGACCCTGAGTTCAAGGCCCACATATAAAAAAATGTAAAAAATATTGCAATCGCTTGTAATCTCAACATCCTCAATTGGTGGTTCATTTAACGTTAATTTGCATCTCACTTTGTATGTATTTGAGGGGGAACTAAACATATAACACTTTTTTAAAAAATGAGAAGCTGGGTTCAGGAGGCTTATACCTGTAATCCTACCATTTCAGGAGGCTGAGAAATGAATATGGTGTTTTAAAGACAGCCTGGGCCAAAAAGTTCCAATGAGACTGCTATTTACAATTAACCACTAAAAACAAGAAATGGCACTGTGGTTTAAACTGGCATGCTAGAGTACTAGCATTGAGCAGAGGAGTTCTGGGACAATACTAATGCCCTGTGTTCAAGTCCCATGTCTGAAGGAAAAATAGAGATCAGGGCTCGGAAGTTGTCTCAGTACTAGAGTGCTTGCCTTGCATGTTGAATCTTTGGGTTCAATTCCTCAGTACCACATAAGCAGAAAAAGCCAGAAGTGGCTCTATGGCTCAAGTGGTAGAGTGCTAGCCTTGAGGTGAAGAGCTAAGGGACAGTGCCCAGGCCAGAGTTCAAGATCCATGATGGACAAAAAACAAACAAACGAAAAGAGTTCAAACATTTAAATGATGTGCACAATAGACTATACACTAAATATGAAAGATTAAATTAATGAATTAATAATTAAAATGATCAACATTGTTTGGATTTTGTAAGTGGTGAATATAGCAGAAAAAGTGAAAAGAAATAATGATTCATTTCTAACCACCCATATTGTTTTAAACTCATTTACTACTGTTAAACTAAAGGGGCACATAAGTATCATTTTACAGAAAAACAAAAGTTGTATATGTATTTCAGCCTTAATTCCACATTTTATAATTTCCTTTTAGTAAACAATCAGTATCTTTTCATATAAAATACCTGTAATCTCTTTATTTAATACTTATCATTCTAGTATTTGATTATATCATAATTCCTCCCTTACTTCTTTGATTCATATCCTTTCCTCCTTTCTATACTAGCAGTTAAATTAAGGGCTTCTTGCACTTATGGTAGGTCCCTCTAAAAGTTGAGCCACACACCTCTCTTTTTGCTTTAGTCACTTTTGTTTTTGTTTGTCATGTGTCTTGAACTCTGGGCCTGGAGACAGTCCTTGCACTCTTAAGCTCAAGGCAAGTGCTCTACTGATTGAGCCACAGTGCCACTT